>NC_089840.1:271703590-271891090 GCF_035609145.1 Eleutherodactylus coqui | reverse complement strand
TCCCTTCCTGCAGAGGACTTGTTACCTAAAAGCCACTGACAGCAGCATGGACCTGGGAACGGCGAATGCTGCAGGAATGGCGCAAGACTAGTCCAACATGACAGTTAGCGTGCGCACACTACAGAGACTATGATGGAGGCTTACAGACTGAGGGCTCTAATTATGCAGGGACTGAGAGTTATGAGGAGCACATGTTACAACGTTCACTGATACGCTGTGCAAGACACTGTGATGGGGGACCGGACACCTCAGGGTTAACAGCACTACGTGCCATTGAGAGATGTGAGGTGCCTGTTCACATCTATGGTGTGTGAGTCTGTGGGGAGGCTCAGATATTCAGGATGGACTCTGCGGTACGTTGGGCCACGAGGTAGCGATGCCGCAGACCGTGGAGAAACATTATGGACTACGGCATTGTTTATGGAGTATTACTACTGAGCTTTGAGTCGCTGTATGGTACAAGCGCCCTGCACCTTCTGTGCATTTAACCCGCATGCTGCAGGATACGGAGGTGCAGATACCGGTTATTGGTGGGTGACTTCTGGTTTACGTAATGTTTCAAGTACCCATTTAAAGCACTAATTAACCCGTTTGTTTAAAGAATATTTAACAAAAAAAGAATGCTGTCTCCGCCTCCGTCTGTCATCGCCGCGCCATCCTGAGTCTGTGTCTATAAGGCTAATAGCCTAGAGAAGCTTAAAGGGGTTGTCCCGCGCCGAAACGGGTTTTTTTTTTTTCAACCCCCCCCCCGGTCGGCGCGAGACAACCCCGATGCAGGGACCTAAAGAAAGCTTACCGGAATCCCCGCGCTCCGGTGACTTCTATACTTACCGGTGAAGATGGCCGCCGGGATCCTCTTCCTCCGTGGACCGCAGCTCTTCTGTGCGGTCCATTGCCGATTCCAGCCTCCTGATTGGCTGGAATCGGCACGTGACGGGGCGGAGCTACACGGAGCCGGCATTCTGCACGAGCGGCTCCATTGAAGAGAGCAGAAGACCCGGACTGCGCAAGCGCGGCTAATTTGGCCATCGGAGGCCGAAAATTAGTCGGCACCATGGAGACGAGGACGCCAGCAACGGAGCAGGTAAGTATAAAACTTTTGATAACTTTTGATGTACATTACAAAGTGCATTAATATGGCCATACAGAAGTGTATAGACCCACTTGCTGCCGCGGGACAACCTCTTTAAATTAATTCAAACAGTAAGTCCCATACGAATATCAAATACTGCACCGATGGGAAGAGCACAAAAATAGTAATATCAGAGGAAACACACTTTATTAAGGCTGCTGTCGTCGTGGCGTTGGGGCTTCGTTTCGGGTAACAGTGATACAAAAATCATCTGAAAGCGATAACACCATATAATCAACCCCACCTATCTGAGCTGAAGGACAACATGCCCTACGATGGCGCTCACATCCGCCATTACTGCTGGGCGGTAAGCCACACATCTACATCCCCGCGCCTCATCAGATACACGCCCATCATGCATGTGAGTCATATCCATTAATCGCCATCTTACTAACTTCATATATAAGTAGTCACTGGCAGTCGTTCATCTATGAATTGCCTATTTACAGTGACTGGCAGCGGGCAACCAGAACCGTTTTTCCGAGATGCTCCACCTCCATTCACTGAACGATTATTGCTCATGTTTGAAATCACAGTAGCGATGATCGCTGGGCCGACTAATGGACACTCAAGCACTCGTCAATCATCCTATTTAAAGGACCCATAGAGATGCCTGTAGTATGAGTGTCTGTCCATGACACATATCACTAAGGGGGTGGGGCTTAATGAAGAGGTGTGGCCAATGAATGATTGCTTGTAAGGGGTGGAGCTTAAAGGGGTTGTACTACTATTGATTTTTAGCACCCATCTGTTGGACTGGTGATAAAAGTCCGATCGGTGGGGGTTCCACCACTAAGACTCCCATTGATCCCAAGAATGGGGTTTCCATGTTCCCCTTTTTTCATCACTATGTACTTGTTGCACACACACACAGCGAGGTGGAGATTGAATGGAGCGGTGGGTTGTGAATGTGCCGGTGTACTTATGTCAATGGGGCTGATGGGAAATAGCAGAGTACAAGCGGACGGTCACCTCTGGCAGTTCCAGTGAAATTGACTGGAGCTGCACTGCGCATGCAAGACCGCCACACCATCCAATCTCCTCCCTACTATAAGGTGTGCAGCGAGCCTGCAGCAAGGAGGAGGGGGGACATGAGACCGCCATTCTCTGAATCAGTGCAGGTCTCAGCTGTGAGATCCCCACCTATCAGACTTTTATCACTTATGATATGGACAGGGGATAATAGTCAACTGTGAGACAACCCCTTTATTTTCTTATTGCATCAGGGAGGGGTACAGTTTCTCCTTGGGGAGGTGTGGGGAGACTTATAGGTCCTACAATGCTCCCCTGGGAAACTTGGTATGCAAATAGGAGATAATACCATGTCTCTGCAGCGCCACCTACTGGAAGGCAGCGTCCCTATATACATTAAAGGGAACCGGTCAGCGGTTTCTACCCCACTAAACTAACCACAGGATTGCTCCGGGAAGTTACAGCAATGGGAACGACCAATCTGCCCACAAAAGGGATACATCACCTGCACATGCGCCAATCTGCAAAATTCTGGCATGCGCATTGTTAATCAAAGCACTCCCTGAATGGCATACTACTCATCAGCCGAGGTGACCGGGCGCATTCTAAAAATTCCGTCCAGAAGAGACAGTCCCATTAACGTATGGCGCGGGAGATTTTAAAAGATGTCTGACCTTCTAACAGGCCTTGCAACACTGGTGCTCTCCACTAGGAGGAGCACTACAGTATCAATCCTGACCCACATCCTACGCCTCTTACCCAGCCTACTAGAGCCCTACTGTACAATGATAAGGGCCAACAACCCTGAAACAGCTGTCTGTAGATGAGATGTTCTCTCCCTTCTGGAGGGGCCTCTGCTTTGTCTTCTGTTCCCAGTCCTGCTACAGGCCTTTTGGAAGATCAGCCACATTCCAAAAGGTGGCGCTGCAGAGTCATTGTATCATCTCCAATTTGTATGCTTATTAGCTACATCGTACTTTCCTCAAAGGGTTAACTTCAAAAGTAAAGCAGGAAATGAATATAAGGATTCAACATCTCTGATAAAAAAAAGAGTAAGAATTGGCAACAACCACTAATCTCACCCTATAGAGGAGACGAAGAGAAGACGGTTCGTATATACCAGGTGCCTCAGCTCTGATCTCACGCACTGCAATCCGGAACCCATCCTCATAGACATCTTCACATTGTACAGAGCAGATCCATCTCCTACACCGTGTGGTGAGACCATGAACGTCCTCCTCCTGCTTCTTTCTTACTTCCTGCCATGTGAGTTCTTATTATCCAAATTGTAGAGAACAGTTTTTCTGCAAAGGGCTATTAGTCTGGCATCTGATGGTCTAGAAACCCTACCGATACCCTAGAAACCCTACTGATCTAGAAACCCTACCTATACAGCCAAATTGTCCCATAGTAGCCAAATAATAAGGAATGTATCTGAAAGTCCAAATCCTTGTCAGCAGGTTTATAGCTGTGAATTATAGGAGCCAGGCAAATTATCCTAGACAGGTGCAGCACGGGAGAAGTCCTGAAGGTGGGATCAATCTTCCATGCATGCAGTAGATACGATGACGGCAGGCATATTGGAGGAGATCTGGGGTTCAGGCCCCACCATCAGCGGTTCCATAGTGACTTGTGGTGGTCAGAGAATGCAGGGATTTCCACAAGTTAAGGATCATTCATCTATAACATTACTTACTTATACACATGTCTTCCAATGCCTTTGGACGCATCAGGTGGAAGGAGAATGCCAATGCTGCCGATCAAAGACACGAATTTCGGCACCATACCCTTGGGAGGTCCACAGAACACAAATCCTCTATTAATGTTCGTTGCCAGGTGATCTTTCGCCTTCCCCACCAACGCTTCCCATTTTCTTGGATTCCATGAGATAATGATTCTTGCCAGTCGTGTCTCAGGGAGGTGTAGAAGCTGTCCAGCAAAACAGAGTCATCTTTCGATGACTTGGGAATGGAGTGGCCACATACCAGAGTAGTGGTAAATTTCTTCTTTGGTAACCCGATTGTGGCGACATTAAAGAGGCGATGAAGGCATGGAACACAGTAAGTCACCGGTTGATATGTGTGGTTTCTTTCCATGTTTTAGATGCATATAGCGCAATCGGGATCACTATAGTGTTCAGAAGTTGTATCTTCGTTTGTAATGAGAGTGAAGTGGTAGTCTATCTAGGACGTAGACGCTGGAAAGTCTTCCATGCCTTCCCGATACGACACTGGACATCAAGGATGTAGCCGTTGGAAAGTTGCCTACACCTTCCCGATACGACACTGGACATCATATTCGGCATTTCTGTCATTGGTGATTGTACTGTCCAAGTAGACAAACAAGTTGACCTCTTTCAACCACTGTTGTTGGTTGACCGTGGTTGAGGCACTTGATGGATGTGGCGCATCCAACTCGCCTAATCTGTGTCTTCTTGCAGTTAATCCGTAAGCCAACCATTGCTACTTCTTGTTCCAAAGCTGACACTTAGTTGGAATTTGGGGAGCGAGGGTGCGAGGAGAGCGTTAGGACATTACATAACCTTATTATTAATTAACCCCTTGTGTCTCTATCAGGCTGCAGTGCGATAGAAGTGAAGCAGGATGAGAAGTTTTTGATTGTGAAATCTGGGAATACGGTGAAGATGAGATGCAACCAAGACCAGAGCGATTACTTAAATATGTTCTGGTATCAGCAGAAAGCGGGACGAGGACTGCAGCTCATGGTGCTATCAATTAGTGCTAATTCTACAGACATGGAGGGGGGCTATAAGACGAGATGGTCCATACAGAGGCCCACCGTCCATAATTCCACACTGACCCTAACAGCCTCATCCAGAAATGACAGCGCTGTGTATTTCTGTGCTGCCAGCAAGCACAGCCTGAGAGAGTGAAGCCCAGAGTGGAAATAACCTGGATGTAATCATCTCCTGCTCCTGCAGGGGGCGACAATCTGCTGAAGAAGAAAAGCGATACAAATAATAACAATGAATATGAAGAAATATAATTAATGTTACTTTTAGTAGAATTATTATGAAAGGTGTTTTCCGAATAAGTGGTTGAAGTTGATGCCTGCATTAAAAAAAAAACAAAAAAACACAGTACTCACCTCCTGTTGCCAAGATGCCCCGTGCCGCCTTCTGTTTACGTAGCTCGTTTCCCAATGTGATTCGTGCAGCCAATAGAAGGCCCAACAGGGGCATCATCAGTGATGTCCAGTAAACCTGCCGGGGGCTTCTACATTAGAAGTCCACTTGACAGCTTTATGTGGTGTCACCATTGCTGGATGATGTCACCCGTCAAGTGCCATGGTGCAGAGCGGTTATCTGGCATCACGGTGCACATACTAGTTTTATTTAGTTTTGGGCACAGGTAGAGCAAAACTATATAACAAATAACTCTTAAATAATTAAGAACAGACTAAACGAAAATTCCTGGATTGCAATTACCATAATTCAAAAAAGTTGTGACGATGTGTAAAATGTAAATACATTTTTTTTAATAAATTTTTTTTATTTTCTTCCAATTAAAATTTAGGATTTGCACAATATAAAAAATATTTAGATAAAATAAGAATACACTTAATTAAATCAACTACAACTAGAGATGAGCGAGCCTCGCTCTGCTCGAGTAACAGCATTCTTGTCCGAGCGTGCTCGGGGGGGGGGGGGGGGGAGGGGGGCGGCGGGGGGTAGCGGGGGGGGGGGGGAGAGAAAGATCCCTCTCACTCTCTTCCCCACTACCCCCCGCTATTCCCCAACGCCCCCCTGAGCACGCTCAGATAAGTCAGTTACTGGAACGAGCCTCGCTCTTCTTGAGTAACTGCATTCTTCACGCTCGGGGGGGGGGGGGGGGGGGGGCGGCAGGGGGAAGAAAGAGAGAGATCTCACTCTCTCTCCGCTATCCCCCGCCGCCCTCCCCCCACCAAGCACGCTCGGACAAGAATGCAGTTACTTGAGAAGAGCGAGGCTCGCTCCAGTAACTGACTTATCTGCGCGTGCTCGCTCATCTCTAACTACAACCCTAATTCCCAAAAAGTTGGGATTAGAGATGAGCGAACCTACTCGGCCACGCCCCTTTTTCACCTGAGCACCGCGATTTTCGAGTACTTCCGTACTCGGGCGAAAAGATTCGGGGGGCGCCGTGGGTGAGTGGGGGGTTGCAGTGGGGAGTGGGGGGGAGAGGGAGAGAGAGAGGGCTCCCCCCTGTTCCCCGCTGATTCTGTAATGCAAGGGATCCGCAATACCTCCAGAAATCATTGTGTGTGAACACTGTTTGCAGTGCAATCCACAAATGCAAGTTAAGGCTGGATTCACACGAACGTATATCGGCTGGGTTTTCACGCCGAGCCGATATACTTCATCTCTCTCTGCAGGGGGCGAGCCTGGAAGAGCCAGGAGCAGGAACTGAGCTCCCGCCCCCTCTCTGCCTCCTTTCCACCCCTCTGCACTATTTGCAATGGGGAGAAGGGCAAATAGTGCAGAGGGGCGGAGAGGGGGTGGAGAGGAGGCTGAGAGGGGGCGGGAGCTCAGTTCCTGCTCCTGGCTCTTCCCTCCTCTCCCCCCTCTGCAGATGAGGACGACGTATATCGGTTCGGCGTGAAAACCGGGCCGATATACGTTTGTGTGAATCCAGCTTAAAGCTGTATCATGCAAAGAAGAAGCCATATATCAACACAATCCAGAAACGCCGGCGTCTTCTCTGCGCCAAAGCTCATTTAAAATGGACTGAGGCAAAATGGAAAACTGTTCTATGGTCAGATGAATCAAAATTTGAAATTCTTTTTGGAATTTCCCCCGGGTTGTAGGGCGTCCAACGTGTATATTCAGTACATTTCCTTTCTTTTAGGAGTCTGATATTGACCTTCTGCTGCTCTACCAGGGAAATTTGCGCGGCAGCTAACGTATTCAGCTGACAGAGAATCGTTCCACTTCTGAGCTGAGCCGGATCACCATGTACAGGATCACCATCCCTAAATGGACCCTACAGTGTTCCCATTCACTGACAGCAAACAAATATGTGGAGAAGAGTGAGGAATTGGAACAGCAAGTTTATTAGAAAGTTCTTACATACAGTAATTACACTTTATGCACAGAAAACTAAGAGGTGGATCTTCTTAAGTAGGTGTGGCTTTAGAAAGATGTGGCTTGAAGGGTGAAGAATCAACACCAAGAAGTGTCAGCCCTGATCTTACAAGCCGCCCCCTACAGAGCAGATCCGTCTTCATGAAGCTTCATCCCCGGTGAGAGGATGATGAGGGTATTACTCCTACTTCTTACTGCATCCACCCTTCTTCCAAGTAAGTTATCACTTTACTGTGGGGTATAGAAAATATTAGGCTCTCCACTCTGGTGTGAGACAACTGCTGTGGGTGGATTGTCAGCTCCTGGGGTCAGGGAGACACAGCTGCTGTGGGTTGATTGTCAGCTCCGCGGGTCAGAGTGACACAACTGCTGTAAGTGGATTGTCAGCTCCTGGGGTCAGGGAGACATAACCGCTGTGGGTGAATTGTCAGCTCCTGGGGTCAGGGAGACACAACACCTATGGGTGGATTGTCAGCTCCTGGGGTCAGGAAGACACAGCTGTTGGTGATGGATTGTCAGCTCCTGGGGTCAGGGAGACACAATGGCTGTGGGTGGATTGTCAGCTCCTGGGGTCAGGAAGACACAGCTGCTGTGGGTGGATTGTCAGCTCTTGGGGTCTGGGCGACAGAGCTGATGTGGGTGGATTGTCAGCTGTTGGGGTGAGGGCAACACAACTACTGTAAATGGATTGTCAGCTCCTGTGGTCATATAAACACAATGGTTATAGGTGGATTGTCAGCTCCTGGGGTCAGGGAGACACAATAGGTATAGATAGATTGTCAGCTTCTGGGGTCAGGGGGACATAAACTTTGTAGATGGATTTTCAACTACCAAGGTTAGGAAGATACAGCTGCTGTAGGTGGATTGTCAGTTCTTGGGGTCAGGGAGACACACTTGCTGTAGATGGATTGTCAGCTCTTGGGACTACTTCCAGCCACAATCATGCAGTGTAGTGCCCTTTAACAACCCACCAGTGGCTGGTTCCGAAGCCCCCTGACACGTACGGCCCGCTGAGCTTCCTGTCCCCTTGTGTCTCCATCAGGCTGCGGAGCGGTAAGAGTGGATCAGCAGCCGAAGCTTCTGATAGTGAAGACTGGAGATTCGGTGAATCTGACGTGTGAACAAGATCAGAGCACCTACTTCAATATGTACTGGTACCAGCAGAAGCCGGAGCAAGGACTGAAGCTCATGGTGCTCTCCCTAGAAGTCGATAAGCCTGTGGACATGGAGGAGGGGTATAAGGCGACATGGACTTTACGGCGGCCCACGGTCTATAACTCCACGCTGATCCTAAACCCCTCATCCCAAAAAGAAAGTGCTGTGTACTTCTGTGCTTCCAGTATACACAGCCTGAGAGAGCAGAGACTAGTGTGGAAATAACCTGACTGTCATCCTCTCCGATCCCAACAGGGGGCGCTGATAGGATTCCTGATAATCGACATATCTGTCGACAGCCCCAGCTGCGGACACATCTAATGACTTAATGCTTTGGAGTTTGGCTTATGTTAATGATTAGTTAGACTAAAAAGGGTTAAATATAGTGACGGGTGAAGTTTTGAAGAGTATGGATGTCCGAATGAGTTCAAACCGGAAGTTCACCAAAACCCCCAAAACTTGTGTATAACGCTGTCTAGGAGTCATACATGCCCCATGTAACACTCTTAGGGCTCATGTCCACGGGGAAAAGAAGAATTAAAATCCGCAGCGGATTTTAACGCTTCTCCCGCGCGCGGATCCGCACCCCATAGGGATGCATTGACCACCCGCGGGTAGATAAATACCCGCGGATCGTCAATAAAAGTGATTTTAAAAAAAATGGAGCATGAAAAAATCTGGACCATGCTCCATTTTCATGCGGGTCTCCCGCGGGGACGGCTCCCGCGGGCTTCTATTGAAGCCTATGGAAGCCGTCCGGATCCGCGGGACACAAAAATCACATTTTACTCACCCGCTCCGGTTCTTCTCTTCGGCGCCGCGTCATCTTCTCTCAGCCGCGGCCGGATCATTTTGCTTCGGCCCGGCGCATGCGCGGGGCACGTCACCGACGTCATCGTGCACATCCGCCGAGCCGAAGAATGAAGATCCGGCCGCGACGAGAGAAGATGACGCCGCCGCGAAGAGAAGAAACGGAGCGGATCGGAGGTAAGTTTATTCTCATTTATTTGCATTTTCAGCCCTCATGTCCGCGGGGCAGGAGGGACCCGCTGCAGATTCTACATGTAGAATCCGTAGCGGGCCCGATTTTCCCCGTGGACATGAGGCCTTAGAGTATATACCGGTCACCATAAGGGCTCATTCACCCAGCCGTATGCGTATGACCCAGTGATGAGCCGGCTAAGGCTGCGTAGGGCAGCGATGTTGCACTGCGAATGACAGCGTATTTACGCACGCCATCATGCGCCGTGTGACTAGCTGTTTTTTGTTAAATTCCCCGCTCTGTCTCATAGCAGCATTGTGTATTAAACGCCGCATATACGCAATGTATTACCCATGTATAGCGTTTAATATGCCGGACAGGACCGGCGCTCTTATTATACCTCACAGATGACTATTATCTCTCACAGCTCACCTGACAGGACCGGCGCTCTTATTATACCTCACAGATGACTATTATCTCTCACAGCTCACCTGACAGGACCGGCGCTCTTATTATACCTCACAGATGACTATTATTTCTCCCAGCTCACCTGACAGGACCGGCACTCTTATTCCAGCTCACAGATGACTATTATCTCTCACAGATCACCTGACAGGACCAGCTCTCTTATTATACCTCGGAGATGACTATTATCTCTCACAGATGACCTTACAGGACCGGCTGTCTTATTATACCTCACAGATGACTTATCTCTCACAGATCACCTGACAGGACCGACACTCTTATTATACCTCACAGGTGACTATTATCTCTCATAGCTCACATGACAGGACCGGCGCTCTTATTATATCTCACAGATGACTATTATCTCACAGATCACCTGACAGGATCGGCTCTCTTATTATACCTCGGAGATGACTATTATCTCTCACAGATCACCTGACAGGAGCGACACTCTTATTGGACCTCACAGGTGACTATTATCTCTCACAGATCACCTGACCTCACAGAAAGTGGCCATATACTTACTGATATATTGATACAAGAGGGCAGGTAGAAGCATCACATCCCTCAACATGCAGACAGCCGGACTGCCGAATGAGGGATCGAATGAACGGCACTCGCACAGCTTCCTTATATCGAGGGGGCGGCCGCTTAGTACTATTCTTAATATTAACCAATACCTCATATTTATCGGTATTTATCAGTATCATGCAGTGCGGCTTTGAATGCTGGGAGAGCCCAGGGTGCCAGTGCCAGTGTGGTTACTCCGATGATACCAAGTTTATACAATTTTTGCTTTTTCTTTTTGTGTACACAAAAAAAATCACTTTTTAAAAAAGATTTCTTTTGTGTTCCCACATTCCAAGAGCCATAAGAGCCATAGCATTTCCATGTTTTCATCGACGGAGCTCCAGAAGGGCTTGTTTTATGTAAGATGAACTCTAGTCTTAATTTACACCCAGTTTTGGGAACGTTTTGATCACTTTTTATTCCATTTTTTTCTAGAGGCAAGATTAACAAAAATCTGCAATTCTGGCGTGTTTTTATTTTCAGCAGTATTCCCCATGCAGTATAAATGAAATGTTACATTAATCTGCGGGTCAGTATAATTATGTAGATATTACATTTACACTGTTATTTCTTCATGCAACTTTTTTAGAAATTTTTTTAATGTCTTTTAAAACCAACTCATTTTATGTGGCCCGCCACATGTAGAAGTCTGAATCACGACAGCAGCAGGACTTCTAAGTTTGTCAGAGTCCCTACGCGCCGCAGTGGAGTCTTCCCTCTGTGATGCTGCAGGCCCTGGTCCCGCCTCCAGAACATAGCACACAGCATGGAAGAGGAGCCACAGTGTTCTGCTGTCAATGCACCAGGCACCATTACCTTTTATGGAGGAGCAGCTAGTAAGTTGGGAGCCACTTAGTGCGTCGGAGAACAGTCAACACCTGCATAATTTGGCTGCAGCAGACTTTCTGGAATATGGGGGGCTCTCACTTATAAAGCAGCATAGGGGTTCTCTGTGTAATTACCCTGTTTCCCTAAAAATAAGACCTACCCTGAAAATAAGACCTAGTATGATTTTTTAAATGGTGTACAGGCAGATATACATGTAAAAAAGAAATATTTTGGAGCAAAAATTAATATAAGACCCTGTCTTATTTTTGGGGAAACACGGTATTACCCCTATGCTGCTTTGTAGGTATGGGTGTTTATCAACTGAGGAAAATTACCTACCTTCTGGAGGCACCTACTTACTTAACTTCATCAATTCCCCCAAAACTGTTGTATCACACTGTCAAAGAGCCATAAAAGCCCTGTGTGACACTCTTGGACCAATAGAAAAACAGAATCCACTTACCGCTACGGTACTGCTTCAATCTTCTGTCCGGCTCCCATTCCGGAGGGGTTCAGTGCACTGCCAGCACACAATGAGAATGTACACTGCATAATGTGCACTGGTTCTAATCAAACCTCTAAAACCAATGTGGATTAATCACAAACATTGTGCAATGATGTATCTAATCATATATACACCATATAATACAAACATATTAGACAATACATATGCAGCAAAACCCCTGCAATCAGATAACTAAAGAAGAGACATAGAGTTATCACTTTCACTATCTATAGAGAAGATCACCTATAACTATATAAATATATAAGACTAATCACCGCTTGTGATTGGTCCATATATGTTTTAAATGTTTGATCACCACCAGTGCACATTATGCTGTGAAGAAGAGCCATTTGGTTTGAAACGCGTCTGGTGCACATGCTTTGGTGGGTCAACTTTTATGTTTTTTAACAACACTTAATAAAGAGGACTTTCAATATATCCGGATGTGCCAAACATTTATTTCTCATTTTAGCATTCTTCGGTCACCTAAGAGTGTATCTAAGTACTTTTTGAGCTGTAATTAAGGCAAAGTTAACCCTTTGCAATCCAATTTTGGATTCAGGGTTTTCTAGGGGGTTTCTCTTTCTGCCATTATACAATGGCACCATCTGCTGGCTAGAGCGAGTACTGCAGTATGGGACATGTTGGAGAGGCCCCCGACAACAGAGTGGCCAGTAATTTGCAGTAATACCACCCTGCCGGACGTCTTCCGACATCGGAGCTGTACAGCCTTCAATCAGAATGTCTGAAGATGTCAGACAGTGGATTGGAAAGAGTTCAAGAAGATGATGTAAGACCTCCTACTGGTGTGGTCAGAATGGCCGAGGTGGCAGACAGTCCAGCATTTTGACCATCCAGCTTCTCCCATCCCAATAATGCCCACCTCTCAGACTCTGGTACCGGGGTGAAATCTCTTCTCTGCGTCGTAGAGGCGTCTAGAGGTCAACAAGCTCTACAAGTGGAAGAAGAGATCACTACACACAAGGGGCCTCCGAGAGCCTCTTATAGGCCAAGGGGGAACCACTTCTAGGGCTTCAAGTGACAAGACCGTTCACCTAATCACGCCACAACACTAATCATTTACATATCTGCTGAGATTTTTAGCCAAACGACAACTCCCTCCAGGGGGGGGGGGGGGAATTTTTTTTAACAAAGATTATAGACAGAAACATTTTATTTATGTCTTGTAGCAGCAAGGATCACCCACAAGGTGGTAGTCAAAGTACAGGAACACCTGGTATGGGACGGAGTTCTTGGTGCAGGTGTAACCTCTCACGCTCTTATCATCATCCTCAAAAGCAGCTGGAAGAGAACATTCTGACTATAACCTTGGTCTTGACCATGACGATTTAGGAGGAGCACACTGATCAGAAGGAGCTTCATGAGGTAGAAGGATCCAATGATTTGTCTTCTGGAATTAATCACCATCTGTATAGTTCTCTGATCTGGCAGGAAGATGTTAACGTACATGGAAATACATATACAGTGGACATTAAATAGACTGCCTGGTGGCAGGCGGCCTTGCAATTTGGCTTTGGCTGTGGAAAAATGAGCATATTTGTAATTCCCTTATCTATCTTGTTTTTTGCTTTCAGTACCTCCTAAGAAAAACAAAATTCGCACAATATCATTAATATGTTCTCTAAAAACTACTTAAGTAGGAGATGGAACTATATCTGCACAGCGCCACCTATCGGAGGTTAGCCACTCTATAAGTCAGTGTCTGACCTTTTAACGGACCTTTCGACATAACCAAGATGTAAACCAAACCAGAGTCTTCTCCATAAGGAAAGGACACCCGTTTACAGAACCGATTCCAGTATTCTTGCCCCTGCAACGCAGGTTAAAACTTGGACATTCACATGTAGGGTGGATACCTTCCTATAGGTGGCACTGTGGAGACATTTTTCAATCTGCATATCTTTTTCCCACTGAGCATTGCATGACCTATAAAGCTCCCTACACCAACTAGTGCTCTCCACAAGGAGAAAGAGTACCCCCACTCCAGACCCACATTGATGGCCTCTCACCCAGCTAACCAGAACCCTACTCTGCAGTGATGATGGACAAGTATCCCAAAACAGCTGTATGTAGATAGGTGTCTTTTCCTTATAGAAAAGTCTTTGGTTTGGGTTTCATCCTAGTCGTGTTACAATGCAGGTTAAAATGTTGGACATTGACTTGTAGGGTAATTACCCTCTGATGGGTGGCGCAGTACAGGCATCCTTCTACCATCCAATTGCACACTTGCTCTAAAATCTGATATCATTGTGAATTCTAGGAGTTGGATCAATTAGTATTTATGGAAGAAATAATAAAGTGATTTGGTATAAAAACATAGAAGCCCCAGTCTATGCACATTGCCCCCTTTAACATTCATTTTTTGCATTCTATCCAATGTTTATTAGGGCCACTAAAGGCGGCATGATTATCATTGGACACACTGAGAGGGGCCACTATTGCTATAGGGGCTGCTAAGAGGGGGCTTTATTACAATTAGTGCCACCACTCAGAGGGGGAACCGTTACTACTGGGGTCATTGAGAGGAGGCCCTCTTACTATGGAGGCCACTGGGCGGGGGCATTATTGCTGTATGGGCCACTGAGAGGGAGCATTATTACTGTAGGGGCCACTGAAGGAGGGCACCATTACTATTGGGGCCATTGAAATAATGGGGTAGTGGTGTACATGGAAGAGAGGGATGCCCATAAAAAGACCTAATTGGACCTAATATTATGGTGCCAGGTTTTGCCACCCAAGACAGAAGAATTTTGATTCCCCCCCACACACACTCCATTCCCCTTCCATGACCCGTGGGTAGATTCCCTATTCCTTGCTTGCAAGCACTGCAGTTTTCCCTAGGAGGGGAGTACAGCACAGCTAAGCAACAAAGGGGAATGGGACCAGCTAGAACAGGGTCACTTTCCTCTAAGAGTTTCATAGAAGCTACATGGCCCATTTCTATGTCATGTGTGTCCTTTCAGTGAAGGCATTCAGCGGTCCATGTTGTTTTGTTGTGAAATTTAGGCTTTATTGGGGCTTTACACGATTGTAAAAAAAGGATTCACCTTTCTTTAGAAGCTACATCACATCTTTCCTTAAACTGTGCTGGTGTTGAAACTTGTCCCCATGCAAATTAAATGGACAGTAATTTTTCACACACTTCTGCTTATCCAACAGCCTATATGTGTATCATCAATCTTGTAGTAAACATTGCATTAAACATTTTTTGTTTTACCACTAAAAATCAAGTTTGAAGTGCTGGCCACTAGGGGTCTACCTTCCAGTACCTTTGCCATCCACTGCCTGTCATAAGGCATTTGGCTTCTCTAGTAAAAAGGACATGGGGACACTACATGCTGCCTTGCAACTTATTAGAGCAGGGCTAGGCAAGGCAGCATGGGAAGTGTGAGAGAGGAAGTCCCGGCTAGTACAGGACTGGCAGAATGGCTGGCTTGTGACCCGTCCCCATACCTATAAGTTGGTACAAAAAGCAAGACAGCAGGAAAATAGGAAAACCTACATAGAAAACTGGATTGATTGAGCTCAAACTGGGTGCAAACAGCAGCAAAACAGCGGCCAATGAAGATCTGAACCGATTGAATTTTGCTACATTTTTGGAAAATCACAAGTTTGGAAGATAATTTGCAGAATGCAGAAATACAGAGGAAAGGCTGCAGACTGCGTACTTTGCAGTAGCAAGCAGCATGTCATAGGCATTGTGCAAACTGCAGACCAGAGATGATTTGCAATTTTTTTACATAGTGGAAACAGGACAATAACAGAATATACAGGACTGTGCAGATTTGTGCTTGTCACCTAGTATGTTCTTGGTTGCTTCCTATGCAGCCCCCTAGTGACATCAGACATCATGATTACAGAGGAGAATGCACATAGAAAACTGTAACTTTCATTAGCATTCTGATCCTCATACACTTGGTATGGACTGAACTGCAGCCTTGAATCCATTACCTCGTTGCTGGCATAGAATTCTACTTTTGGTGCATGGGCTGAGCATATTTTGAAGATGGGGCTGCTTTTAAAGACCTTTATACAAAATGATGATCTCAATAAATCAGTTCCATAGAGTCTCCAGGAAGAAGCAGAGTTCAGCTTCTCCCCTAGATCAGAAATGTAGCTGTGCACAGAGCCTTATCTCTGTTTCTAGTGTTGGTGTTCTAATCCTTTAGCTGGACAATAGGGGAGTAATCTGTTACTAAAGTCTCCCATCTTCTATTTATAATGAGATGACTCAGCTGACTCTGTCCCAGTCTACACAGAAAACTGAAATGTGAACTGCAGAAACTAGAAAAAGTCTAAAAGACTTTTTTCTGTGTAATGGGAGCCAGTACAAAAGTATAACAACATTTCAGTGTATCTTAAATAAAAAGTACATTAAAAAAACAAAAAACTAGGTGTGTTTATAATGAAAATACATTTCCATAATCTGTAATGTTCAGATGATGTTTTCACAATTTGTATAAAAAGAGCTTCCGCCACACATAGGATAAAGTGTTCGAGATATATGCAATGGCTTAAATAAAGAAACATGCTGAGATCATGAATCACACAACTGAACAGAACATAAAGAGATATATATTGCTTTCTATTTGTAGACTAGAATTATCACTGAAGGAATGGGGGTGGGGGGGGTGGGTAATGTTTCTTAGAGGCCATTTAATGATACTTGGGAAAAAGCTATGCAAATGAAGCATGGAATAATCCTCCACAGCACCACCTAATGGAAGGTAGCTGACTTATGAGTTAATATCTGAACCTCTGTGCTCTCCATAAACAGAATCATTACCTTCTTGGACGTATATTGTTGAGCTCTAATCCAGCCAGCCAGAACCCTACTGTGAACTGATGAGGGGAAAGAACCCCAAAACAGCTGTCTGTACATGGATGTTCTGGTTTGCTTACATCCCTAGTCATTAGAGTTGAGCAAACGTACTCTGTCGAGCTTGATGCTTGTTCGAGTATTAGCGTACTCGATGGTGCTCGTTACTTAAACCACCATCATGCCATGTTCGACCCCGCCCCAGTTTTTGGCTCCTCCCCACTGTGACGTGCCTGTTTTGGACACTCCCCGCCACGACGCAGCGCATGTCAATGGCAATTTTTTTGGCTGGCAGGCAGGCAAGGGGAGAGAGAGAGAGAGAGAGAGAGAGAGAGAGAGAGAGAGAGAGAGAGAGAACACGAACCAAGAAAAAAAAGAAAAAAGCTTGGGACCCGGCGTCCCACATACAAAAATGCTCGAGTCTCCCATTGTAGTCAATGGGGCTCGTTACTCGAGTAGAGCTCTCGAATTTTACGAAAAGCTTGACTCGAATAACGCGGACCCGAGCATTTGGGTGCTCGCTCATCTCTACTAGTCATACTACATGGCCTTTTAAAAGGTCAGATATTGACTCATAGAGTAGCTACCTTCCAATAGGTGGTGATTTGGCGGATTATTCTATCACTCATTTGCATACCCAAGGTTAGAAAGAGATTGCAAAAAGCTTAACAACAAAGTGACCTTCAAACTTGTAAGGTACAAACTATATTTATCTTATCCTATTCTGGATCCGCTCCGCGGAGCAGCTGGCGAGAGCTACAATAATTTGGCCAAAAGAGGACATATTGTCCCTCCTCTGCTCAGGCTAAACCTTCATGCCAATTTTTAAGCTCTTATACTGTTTGAAAACTTTTCTTCTGCTTCACAATTTTGACCATGTAGTCTCATACTGTGTATATGAAGTAAAAAGCACCACATGTAACATTTTCCTCTTCATTTCTCTTAGCTGCTTTTGAGGATAATAATGAGATCATGGGAGGTTGTTACCCAAGAACTCTGTCCCTTACAGGGTGTCCCTGAGTTCTAGTTATTACTTATGTGGAGGGTTCCTGATCAACAGCCTTTGGATGGCCTCTGCTGCTCACTGCTACAAGATGTAAGGATAGGTCGTCAATATAAGATTGGTGGGAGTCAAAAATTAAAAGGGTTGTCCAGGATGGAAAAAAGCTTACCTGATGCGGCAGTGCCAGAACATTTACTTCCAACCCAGTTCCAACATGTCCTCCCTTTTCCTTCTTTCTCCTGTAACATATATAAAAGTTTCCATCATGTTCTCCCTCTCTTTTCTTCCAGGTTCAACATATATAAAGGTGTCCATCATGATCCTATATGTTTTCTTTCCCTCTATAATATATATAGGTTTCCATCATGCCCCTTCTCTTCCCCTGTAACATATAAAGGTTTCCATCACGTCACCCTCTCCCTCTTGTAACATTCATAAAAGTTTCCATCATGTCCTCCATTTCCCTTCTTTCCAACTGTAACACATATAAAGGTTTCCATCATGTCCCCTCTCTCCCTTCTCTTCCCTTGTAACATGTAAAGGTTTCCATCATGTCTCCCCTCTTCCTTCTCCCTCATGTAACATTTATAAAAGTTTCCATCATGTCCTCCATTTCCCATCTTTCCAACTGTAACACATATAAAGGTTTCCATCATGTTCTACTTCTTTCCTTTTCCCTCCAAGCTATACAAATTAAGTTCTTTAAATCTTTCCTGATAACATTTGTTTTTGAGCCCTTCCACCATTTTTGTAGCTGTCTTTGGACTTCTTCTAGTTTATCAAGGTCTTTTCGTAGATGAGGTCTCCAGAACTGAACACAGTATTCCAGATGTGGTCTCACTGGAGCTCTATACAGCGTGATCACAATCTCTCTCTTTCTACTGGCTATACCTCTTCAAATACAGCTGAGCATTCTAAATGCTTTCTTTGCTGCTTGACTGCACTGTAGACTCACTTTGAGGGTGTCAGAATTAAGAACTCCCAAATCATTCTCTTCTGAAGTCTTAGATAACGCAGAACAGCCAATATGGTGGCACTATTTTACATTTGGAAACACTGAACTACAATTTCTATTGTTTTGACCATTTATCCAGTAAGGCTAAATCTTTCTCCTTGTTCAAGACACTACCAGGAGTAATAACTCTATTGTACACTTTTGTGTTATCATCAAACAGACAGACCTTAACTAATAAACCTTCTCCCATGTCACTTACCAACATGTCAAAAAGAATAGGACCTAGGACAGATCCTTGTGGTCACCACTTGTAACTCACCCTCATCAGAATTCACTCAGTTACCAACAACACTCTGATATCTACCTTGTAACCAACTGTGAATCCACCAGATTATCTAAAGATTAAGTCCAATTCACAGTAATTTACCTATAAACTCTTTATGTGGAACTTTACCAAAGGCTTTACTGCTCTTCGGATACGCGATATCCACAGAACCACCTTCATCCATCACTTTTGTGACATTTCTAAAAAAGAGTTTTATATCTTTAAGTAATAAAACATGAAGAAGTATACATTAGGTATTGCCATAATCATACTGATCCACAGAATACAATTAAAAATTTTACTGCTTTAACCTTTTCCAATCTATTTATTTTTTTCTCATCCATTCTCCCCAGCTCCAAATAAATTGGAGCTGGGGAGAATGGATGAGAAAAAATACATTTTCCCTTCACCCTCCTGAACTCTGTCAGTTCAGGTGCTCACTACACCATGGGGGGAATGCGGAAGTAATACTTCCGCATTCTCCCTTCTGCCTCCCGCCTCGGCGATCATGTGACCGCTGGGGTCAGGTGGCACCCAACATTTACATGATTGCCGGGCTGGGGGGCAGAAGGGAGAATGAGGAAGTATTACTTTCGCATTCCCCCCACGGTGCAGCCTCCCGGCTCGGCGTTCATGTGACCGCTGGGGGTCAGGTAACACCGGCGGTCACATGATCGCCAGCCGAAATCTCTCTGCATTACATAGCGCTAATTGAGCACTATGTAATGTGTAAGGGAGAAGGCAGAAAGGGTTAAAACCCTTTCTGCCTTCTCCTCAGGGGTCCTTGATGAGGATCAGTGCAGGAATGCATCTGCACCCGATGTGTCTGATGATCGGGTGCAGATGCACTCCTGCACTGCAGTATCGGGCCTGTCCTGACATCGGAGCTGTGGAGGGAAATGATGATGTCGGACCAGGACCGACATTGGATTGGAAAGGGTTAATGAACAGTATAAAAAACAATATAAAAATTGTATTGTTTTTTTTGGTCCACCCAACTTTTATTTTAAAATGTTGTCAGTAATTTTCCGGTACATTAATTATTACCATTACAAAATACCACAAACAAGCCTTCATATGGCCATGTCAATGGAAAAAAAATAAAGATATCGCTACTGGAAGGCAAGGGATGAAAAACAAATAAAAAAGTGAAAAATGGCTGTGGTGGAAAAAGGTTAAAGATTATCACTCAACATTACAAAAATATCTACTCAGTAGGGTGGAATAACCTTCACAACAAAATAACCTTCAACTAGGTTATGTGGATATTGATTAACTTTCTCTTAGGTGTGGGCGGGTCGAGGGGTGATATCATGATAATTTGGGGGTATAAATATCCGGTGTTTATACTCGGTGATCACTCCGGATCAACTTCCATCATGAAACTTCTCCTGGTTTGTGTGCTCCTCGGAGCAGTTGGTGAGTCCTGCCTTCTACTAAAGGGGTTTGCAAGAACTTTTACTATTGATGACCTATCTTCGGGATAGGTCATCAAAAGGTAATCAGGGGTGATCATTCAGGATCCCTATCAGCTAATCTTGTGGTCTGCTGCCAGTGCAGTGGGCCGATCATCTGCATCAGTGTTCAGGGCTGAAAGTGCCATAGCCAACTTTACTCTCATTTAAATCAATGACATGTCCTAATTATTGTGGTCACAGCTGGAAGTATAATAGCAGGCATTGCTCCCACTGACTTTCATGAGAATTAAGCCATCTACTACACTGCCGACCCTAACCACCAATGACAATGTCCAGCCTGCTGTCAGTGCAGTGGATTGGACAATCAGCTGATCGGCGGGGATCCAGAGCAGCGGACCCTTGCTGATCAACTATTGATGACTGATCCTGAGGACAGGAGGAAGACGTGACAGCATTCAAGGTCTACATTTTAGATTTTGCACCTCGAATGCTTTCTTGTCTTCCTTCTATGATTCTAGATTGGATCCATGGATTCTGGTTCCAGGTGACTATACATTTGTTGCCTCACTACTAGAGTGCTCTGGATTATATTGCTGGCATCGTATCTGTTTCTACTTGTGCGATCCTGAGGATAGGTCCTTGATAGTAAAAGTCCCAAACAAACCCTTTAAAGTCTCCAAAAACCTTCAATATTTGTCAGCTAAATGGTTGTTGAGCTGAAGGCTTTTCCCTCTACACATAAACATTTGCTTGGTCGAATATCAATGTGTTTAGGGAGGTATGCCACAACCAAACAGCTCCGGTGGTTGTTTATCTTCCCGGGGAACAAAAGGATAGGGCATTGAAATTTAACACCACCGATCCTTCTTTGAGCATCCACCACACACACTTGATAATTGCCGGCTTTACCGTTACTGGCATGTTTGGACGAGTAAACATTGTGTATAGGAGTGTTTACTATGACCTCCTATTTAAGTAAATTGCTTATTTTTATGTTTTTTATTTCTATTAGCTATTGACCTTTACTTTTCTTTCAGTCTCTTATTTTATTTTCCTTTCCATATACACAATATTTACTGAAATCAAAAGTTGACTTCTAACTTGGTCCTTTGTAATATTCTCAGCTGCTTATGATGATGACGATAAGATTGTAGGCGGTTTCACCTGCACCAAGAACTCCGTCCCCTACCAGGTGTCTCTGAACTCTGGCTACCACTTCTGTGGAGGAACCCTGGTCACCAGCACCTGGGTGATCTCTGCTGCTCACTGCTACAAGTCGTAAGTATCTTGTATTCAGCTCAAGACCGAACCAATCAAACTGAAGTCAACAACTGGTGATATCTAGGGTTTACCAGTCAAGTACAAATAATTGTACGATGCTTAAAGGGGTTTTCCAGTTGTGAAGTGAATTTTCAAAAATTCCAGATATGAAAGCTGTTTGCGCCATGTTTATGGACAGCTGGTTATGGGTATAAATTGCGCAGTCATTACCATCTTATACTGCCCTCCATTTCTTATATTTTCCTACGTCGCTATTTTTCGAGATGGCCACTACATTGCTGCCAATATGAAACTTGAAATTACATTTCACAAAGTCCCCCACTCTGTAGTTCCTTTCTTTGTGCGTCCCTGCTAAGTGCTGCCAGCTATTGGTCAGCAATCCGATCTTGAGAGCTTAAGAGAAAAAAAGCCATCACTGGTTGTTCTTACCGAGCAAGCCCGACCTGTAGTGCTAGAATGCCAATATGACGCCTCCAGGGCGACCAGTGAATAAACACTTCGGAAGTGCCAGGAGAAGGCAACGGTGTTATAGCTACAGACACAAACTTTAATAACATTTTATTAGCATTCATTTAACAGCAACATTGCATAACCAGAATACCCCTTTAAAGGGGTTTTCTCATGAACAGATACTGAAAGGGCTTTCCAACTCTATGGAAAAAGAAACAGCATCAAAGGAGCTAAAATAACAAAAAAAATACAAAACACCCAATACTCAGCTTTTTAATACTCCATTGATCCAGTGAAGATTTTCTGGCAGTCTATCTTGTAGCCAATCAAGTGTCTCAGCCATCACAGTGTAGTAGTTGAAAATTACTCTCAGATTGGTCCCCGGTCTCTCTCTCATACTGGGGTTGCATTTTTGGTGCAGGTGCTCCACTTGAGGGACCAGTCTGATTTGGGCAGTTCTGCAAATTTATTCATACAGTTCTCCATACTTCACCATACTTTATTTAGATATTTTTCATTAGGTTTCTGGTTCAGTCCCATCAATTTCTCTGTAACTTGTCACCTCCAGTTATGCAAACTGCTAGTACCAGATTTGACATCTCATTACATTTTTGCAGGAGCATTCAGGTCAGACTTGGGGAACACAATATTGCTTCCAGTGAAGGTACCGAGCAGTTCATCAACTCTGCCAAGGTGGTCCGACACGGAAGCTACAACTCCAGAACCCTGGACAATGACATCATGTTGATCAAGCTGTCCACTCCCGCAACCCTCAACTCTTACGTCAAGACTGCTCCTCTGCCCAATGGCTGTGCACCTGCTGGCACCAGCTGTCTGATCTCCGGATGGGGCAACACCCTCAGCAGTGGAAGTAAGTCAAGAATTGCACTTTCATAGTGCTGTCAATACTATTTTGCTAAGGAACATGGGCAGAATGATATGGATCACACCTTATGACATGTCAGGTAGAGGTTCTTTTCAAGCAAACTAAAGTAAATGTTAAAGGGGTTGCACCAAGATTACAAGTTATCCTCTATCCTGTGGTCTCTGAGACCTCTGCCGATCTGGAGAAAGGGACTATACAAAGATTTAAGATTTTGTAAATCTCCACTTGCAGCAAACATGCCCAGCCAACTGCAATGCTTGAACGCTCCCATCCTGACCACCGCCCAATGTACCAACGCCTACCCTGGAGAGATCACCAACAACATGATCTGTGTTGGATATCTGGAAGGCGGCAAGGATTCCTGCCAGGTAATGTGTCTTCTTAATCACATGCATTTTAGATCCCTGACTATTGGATATAAACTGCTGCCAGTCATTAAAATCTTTGTTCCTCTGTCTTAAAGCGACCCTCTGGACAAAATTCTATCCTGGACTGTAGGGTGGAAGTGGTATATTATCTGTAGATGATCTTCTAAGTTGTCCCTTACGGGTTATTATTTTTGCATGGCCAAGATGGTTGCTGCCATGTTTATACTACCTTATCACCCATAGTGCATTAGTAGTGTTAAGACCACGCTATACCTGCTCTGTGATTGAACAGTGCTGATCACATGATCAGAGCCGGCCAATTACAGAGCAGTGCATAGTGTAGTTAGAAAGTGGCAGCGGCCATGCTGGCTGCTCAAAAACAGAACTCAGAACTACAGAGGGACCATCAAGAAGATCACCTCCAGGTAATACATACAGAAATTTGTCCTGAAACTGGTGGGTTGCTTTAAATCATATAACCCCTAAGTTAGACATTATCCTGACCAATGTAATGCTACATTAATTACAACTATATTTACTACTCATTATAAAGACCTCATGGTGGCATCTATGCGAAAATATATCCACAATACATAGGGGGTGCACAGTAGATGCTCAGGAGAACAGGTCTCCTCTTACCCTCCATTCTCCAGGTGAAGCAGCTTAACCATTTCCAATCCACTGTCTGACGTCTCCAGACATTCAAATTGAAAGCTGTACAGCTCCGATTTCGGAAGACGTCCGGCAGGGTATTCTTACTGTATACTACTGGCTGCACTGTGGTGGGGGCCTCTGCAGCATGCCCCATACCGCAGTACTGGCTCTAACCAACAGATGGCACCATTGTATAATGACAGAAAGAGAACCCCTCCTAGGAAACCCTGAATGCAAAACTGCATTGCGAATGGTTAATATTGCTGTCTCCAAGTGTAGGATTGATGCAGAGGTGGTATGTGTGCAACTTTTTCTATTCAAGTCTGTAAAGAAGCCTTCACTTGTTCCAAGCTGTAAAATGTACATATATGGTAGAATAGTAAGTTCTAAATCGCTAACAATTTCCTTCTATATCTCCTCAGGGTGACTCTGGTGGACCCGTGGTCTGCAATGGACAGCTGCAGGGCGTTGTCTCCTGGGGATATGGCTGTGCTCTCAAGAACTATCCTGGGGTCTACACCAAGGTCTGCAACTACAACTCCTGGATCTCCAACACTATGGCTGCCAACTAAACATCTACTTTCTTCCGGTTGTTTTTTACTTCTGCTACTTTGTTATAAGTCACCACATCGTAGCATATAGAATGGCAATAAAAATCTAAAACTGATCAAATGATCACAGCTTTATTTCTTTTGCTTTATACTTTGGTTGTTAATAGGACCTTAACACTTTCCATACTTCTGCACAAGTAGACACTCAGCACTTGTTAAAATGTTGAAAGCCAGTTTGGAGATGAGCAGGCCAGGAGACAGCACACAAGGGGCAACCTGCATTGTGTGGCTCCAGAGGGTCTGGGTAATACAGCAGTGGATGGGTCCCATCAAAGGCCTGGTTGCACACGTTTCCCTCATAAGGGACATGTAGAGGACTTGTGATAGACCAAGACCACATAATGTCAGAGGCCACTTGCTTGCCTGATCAATTTTAATAGAATGAAGGAAAAACAAAAAATATCCACTCTGACCAGCAACAATCCATGCAGGCAGCAAGAGCATAGCAGGTTAGCGACTTTTACAGTAGAGAGTCCAATACAATGCTTAGTGTCCTCTCTTGCAGAGTATCTGCATAATTCTGTCCAGCTGTCTGACAGGGCAGCAAGCAGAGAATCTGCTACTTTCACACACTTCCTTCTCCCTCACAGACTACAACATGGTCAAAGGCCTACTTCCATTTGATATCTATTTTCTTTCCCTAGTCTCACAGGAAGATGCCCATAGCTAGACCCCACTCTCTACTTAAAGTGGCAATAACAACATATGAACAATTAACTCAGACTTCGGGTTAAAAAAAAACATTAAGTCCCTTTTGGAAGGGTGCTACATTCCCCCCCTCTTTAACACGGTTGTCCTGACTGTTGGGCGATCCCGTGCTATACATATGTTACTGAAAACAAAACACTATAACATTATAATACACAGAATTGTTCCAACCTGAAGGTCATAAGAGGGCCCTTCTCTAATTGGAAGCTAGCGGGGAGGTATGACCTCCTTGCACCTTCAGCACTGGGTTGTAATGTAGATTGACCACTGGGCCCATTTGACATACAGGCACCCTGGTGACGTGTGGGAAAGGCTAAACAAAGGCTTTGGTTTTGCAGTCAGAGCTTCTCTGCTGAGGCAGACATCACAGCTTGTCCCAATTGAGGTGATGGCCAAGCAGTAGAGTCTCAGCTGATGTTTCCCAGCTCCAGTTCAGAGATGGACAAGCACAGCCCACTGAGGGCCTAGAAAGTGCAGTTCCAAAGAGCCTGGGCAAAACAGCAATGGATGGGCCCTGACGCATGCATTTCCCACATAAGGGACATGTAGAGGAGCTGTGATAGGCTAAGACCACATAATGTCAAGAGTCCGCCTGTTGGTCAATCCACTTTAATAGAACACAAAGAACAAGCAATGTTCACTCTCTCCAGTGACAGTCCAGTGAGTGCAGCCAGCGTGAAGCTGCCATTATCCACACGCTTCCTCCTCCCTTACAATCTGCAACATGGTCGTAGGCCTACTTCCATTTTACATCTCCTTCCTCTCGCTAGTCTTGTGGGAAGATGCCCCTAGAGGTACCCCACACCCTACTTAAAGTGACAGTAACAACAAATGAACAATAAACTCAAAACTCAGGTAAAGGACAAACAAAGTTCCCTGAGGAGGGTGCAGCGGTCGGTACCCAAGTACAATGTCACCCACCATTTTACAATAATATCAACAATGAAGCAACTTTTCATCAAGTAATACGTTAGATGTAGCTGACTACACTTTGTATGGGCATCTATTACTAGAAGGGCTAGAGTTGATGACTGATTGAGTCTTCCAATGCTGAAATACGTTGATGCATCGGCATCCGTTGGATAAAAAGAGCTTTATGAAAATACTTAGTGCCAAATATAGGGCTAAAATGTGATGTGAACAGAGTCTTAAGCTATCATTACCTACTGCATGGATGACCAGGCAATGCTAAAGTGGGAAGTGATCCATGCACACTAGAAATGCCAATGGACTCAGTCAACAGGAACATAGCATAGTGATTATGAAAATGGGGGTATCAAGCAACAATCACTTGGAAAACGTAGAGGCTGATGCATGTGGTAGTCCAGCTTTTATGGCAAAGGTATTTCCTTGAAAACAGTAAGTTCACTAATTTTCTTGGGTTTGCACACTGTAAACTTCACACTTCACATCCCACAAAAGATTTTCCAGGTGGTTCAAGTCAGGCAATGGTGATGGCCGCTCCAGAATCTTTCAGGACGTCTTCTGAAACCAAGTCTTGGTGGTTTTTTTGGTATGATTGGGATTATTATCCTGTTGGAAGGTCCAATGGTGCCCAAGCTTCAGCTTCCCCTATAGAATGCATGTCACTTTCTCCTAGGATTTCTTGATACTTGATTGAATCCATCTTGCCTCCACATGCTGTAGGTTTCTATTGCCAGAGGAAGCAAAGTAGCCCCAGAGCATTACTGAGCTACCGCCATACTTCACCGTAGGTAGGGGGTTCTTTTCATCGTCTAATTCATTCTTCCTGTGTATTTATTTTTAATGTAGCTCACTGTCCAGCTATCTGATGAAGAAGTACTCAGCCTTGACATGCATTACATGCTGGTTCAGAATATAAAATTATCATCACCATCATCACTTTCAGTTCTCAGTCTTTTGCTATCAAGTCTTTTTTTTACCATGAAGTTTTGTTGGGACTCAAACCCAGTAGCTCCAAAGCTTCAGGCGGTAGCTCTAACTGCTGAATCATAGCCTAGTTCTTGCTCCTGTTGTTCTAGTTCTTGATATGCACCCCTATGCTCCCTTGATCGGCCCTGTTTCTCACTCCTTGCGTGATTATTGTGCTCCCAGCCAGTCGTTTAGCTTCACCTTCTGCCTGCTCCACCATACTGCAAATTGATATTACCCATTACCAACCTCTGGCTTTCCTCTTACTACACTACATGCCTGCTCCTTTGTACCACAACAGATATTACCCATTACCAACCTCTAGCTTTCCGCTGACTACGCTACGTGCCTGCTCCTTTGTACCACAACAGATATTACCCATTACCAACCTCTAGCTTTCCGCTGACTATGCTTAGTACTTGCTCCTTTGTACTGCAGCAGATATTACCTGTTCCCGACCTCTGACTATGCTATTTGTCTGCTTGGGTTACAACTAGAGATGAGCGAGCATACTCGTCCGAGCTTGATACTCGTTCGAGTATTAGGGTGTTCGAGATGCTCGTTACTCGTAACGAGTACCACACGGTGTTCGGGTTACTTTCATTTTCTTCCCTGACAAATTTGCGCGCTTTTCTGGCCAATAGAAAGACAGGGAAGGCATTACAACTTCCCCTGCGACGTTCAAGCCCTATACCACCCCCCTGCAGTGAGTGGCTGGCGAGATTAGGTGTCACCCGAGTATTAAAATCGGCCCCTCCCGCGGCTCTCCACAGATGCATTCTGACATAGTTCAGGGAAAGTGTTGTTGATGCCGGAGCTGCTATAGGGAGAGTGTTAGGAGTGGTTTTAGGCTTCAAGAACCCCAACGGTCCTTCTTAGGCCATAGAAATCGCAGATCGCACCTATGTGCGATCTGCGATTTCTGTTCTCTTCTCTATATGCGCTCAATGGGGCCGGCGGCAGCAGCGTCGACCCCATTGAGAACATATAGAAGACAAATCATTCTTCTCTGCCACAGCTGTAACAGCTGTGGCAGAGAAGAACTATGTTTGCCCATTGAATTCAATGGAGCCAGCAATACAGCAGGTTCCACTGAAAGCAATGGGCTGCCAGCGAGCGCGGGATGAATTGTCGGGAAGAGCTTAAATATATAAGCCCTTCCCTGCAAGTCATCCAGAAATGTGTTACAATAAAAATATATACCGGCGTATAAGGCGACGGGGCGTATAAGACGACCCCCCAACTGTCACCTTATACGCCGGGAATAGAGTGGAGCAAAGAATAAAAATCATTACTCACTTCTCCTGGCGTTCTGCGCCGCTGCTGCAGGCTGTCGCTCCCTCCTGGTTCCCGGCAGAACATTGCTTTCTCTACGAAGGGCTTTAAATCCCCGCCTCCAGAAAGACACGTGCCTTCAGCCAATCACAGCCAATGACAATGATGTCATTGAATGGCTGTGATTGGCTGAAGGCACGTGTGTTTCTGGAGGCGGGGATTTCAACCACTGCGTCCAGAAAGCAATGCTCTGCTGGGGACCAGGAGGGAGCGACAGCCTGCAGCAGCGGCGCAGAACGCCAGGAGAAGTAAGTAATGATTTTTATTCTTTGCTCCGCTGTATTCCCGCCATATAAGGTGACAGTTGGGGGGTCGTCTTATACGCCCCGTCGCCTTATACGCCGGTATATATTTTTATTGTAACACATTTCTGGATGAATTGCAGGGAAGGGCTTATATATTTAAGCCCTTCCCGACAATTCATCCCGCGATCGCCGGCAGCCCATTGCTTTCAGTGGAACCTGCTGTATTGCTGGCTCCATTGAATTCAATGGGCAAACATCGTTCTTCTCTGCCACAGCTGTTACAGCTATGGCAGAGGAGAACGATCTTTACGCTGACAGTGCGGGGGGGGGGGGGGGGGGAGGGGGCCCACTCTTGCCGCTATTGTGGCTTAATAGTGGGACCTGGGAACTTGAGATGCAGCCCAACATGTAGCCCCTCGCCTGCCCTATCCGTTGCTGTGTCGTTCCCATCACTTTCTTGAATTGCCCAGATTTTCACACATGAAAACCTTAGCGAGCATCGGCGATATACAAAAATGCTCGGGTCACCCATTGACTTCAATGGGGTTCGTTACTCGAAACAAACCCTCGAGCATCGCAATAATTTCGTCCCGAGTAACGAGCACCCGAGCATTTTGGTGCTCGCTCATCTCTAGTTACAACCAAAGCCTCTGAACCTGCACCAAACCCTTACAACTTCCTCCATGCACATCAACACTATATAGCCTTCTGACTAAATGGCATCACTAAACTAAGAGCATTTCTTTGCCATCACTGCACATCCATGCTTTTCTCTTCCCCTCTCATATAGAGCTCTTCCCACTCATTTTTGTCTCTGTATCTCACTTAGCACGGGGTAGAGAATTCTCCTCCAACCTGCGCAGTGACTAGCACAGGTTGGTGGTATCAGTGTAGTGACTGGCACAGGGTTGAAGCATTGATGTAGTGACTGGTACAGTATGGAGGCATCAGTGTAGTGACTGGTATAGGCTGGAGGTATCAGTGTAGTGACTGGCACAGGGAAGAGGCATTGGTGTAGTGATTGGCACAGAGTGAAAGCATCAGTGAAGTGACTGGCAAAGTATGGAGGCATCAGTGTAGTGACTGGCACAGGTTGGAGGTATCAGTGTAGTGACTGGCACAGGTTGGAGGTATCAGTGTAGTGACTGGCACAGGTTGGAGGTATCAGTGTAGTGACTGGCACAGGTTGGAGGTATCAGTGTAGTGACTGGCACAGGTTGGAGGTATCAGTGTAGTGACTGGCACAGGGTGGAGGCATCAGTGTAGTGACTGGCACAGGTTGGAGGTATCAGTGTAGTGACTGGCACAGGTTGGAGGTATCAGTGTAGTGACTGGCACAGGTTGGAGGTATCAGTGTAGTGACTGGCACAGGTTGGAGGTATCAGTGTAGTGACTGGCACAGGTTGGAGGTATCAGTGTAGTGACTGGCACAGGGTAGACAAAGAAATTTTTCATTTAGTAAAAAATTCTTCCTGCGCTCACAGAATTTCAAATTTGCATATACGAACTTTTATCTTTCAAATAGAAGAAACTTACGTTTGAAGGAGGGGGTTATGATTGCCAATATTCCCCCTCCTAATTCCCACAGGTCTTAGTGTCTCTCAACAGATAAGGTTTCCAGTCCAGGGTTTTTCTTCTTAACAGTTTATTTAAAATGTAACCAAACAATGGTGCAACAAGCCGACTCATACAAGATGTGACAAGTTCACCCAGCGATCGTAACAACGCGTTTCGGTACGTATTGTACCCTTATCAAGTTATGCAATTGCTAAAAAATGAATGGTTTATATAGGAAAGTGTACCTTTCATTCCTTGATGATGTTAATTCCCAATCACCTTCAGAGGAGTGGGGAATCCTCGGCGCCTATACAACGTCATGCGTTGCGACTCTAATGAGTCCGACGCGTGACGTCATCACGTGTGGATGCACGGTGCGACATAGTGTGTTGCTGGGTAACGTGGCACAGGGTAGAGGCATTGGTGTAGTGATTGGCACAGAGTGAAAGCATCAGTGAAGTGACTGGCACAGTATGGAGGCATCAGTGTAGTGACTGGCACAGGTTGGAGGTATCAGTGTATTGAATGGCACAGGGTAGAGGCATTGGTGTAGTGATTGGCACAGTATGGAGGCATCAGTGTAGTGACTGGCATAGGTTGGAGGTATCAGTGTAGTGATTGGCACAGGGAAGAGGCATTGGTTAGTGACTGGCACAGACTGGAAGCATCAGTGAAGTGACTGGCACAGTATGGAGGCATCAGTGTAGTGACTGGCACAGGTTGGAGGTATCAGTGTAGTGACTGACACAGGGTAGAGGCATTGGTGTAGTGATTGGCGCAGAGTGAAAGCATCAGTATGGAGGCATCAGTGTAGTGACTGGCACAGGTTGGAGGTATCAGTGTAGTGACTGGCACAGGGTAGAGGCATTGGTGTAGTGATTGGCACAGAGTGAAAGCATCAGTGAAGTGACTGGCACAGTATGGAGGCATCAGTGTAGTGACTGACACAGGTTGGAGGTATCAGTGTAGTGACTGGCACAGGGTAGAGGCATTGATGTAGTGATTGGCACAGAGTGAAAGCATCAGTGTAGTGACTGGCACAGTATGGAGGCATCAGTGTAGTGACTGACACAGGTTGGAGGTATCAGTGTAGTGACTGGCACAGGGTAGAGGCATTGGTGTAGTGATTGGCACAGAGTGAAAGCATCAGTGAAGTGACTGGCACAGTATGGAGGCATCAGTGTAGTGACTGACACAGGTTGGAGGTATCAGTGTAGTGACTGGCACAGGGTAGAGGCATTGATGTAGTGATTGGCACAGAGTGAAAGCATCAGTGTAGTGACTGGCACAGTATGGAGGCATCAGTGTAGTGACTGGCACAGGTTGGAGGTATCAGTGTAGTAACTGGCACAGGGTAGAGGCATTGGTGTAGTGATTGGCACAGAGTGAAAGCATCAGTGTAGTGACTGGCACAGTATGGAGGCATCAGTGTAGTGACTGGCACAGGTTGGAGGTATCAGTGTAGTAACTGGCACAGGGTAGAGGCATCGGCGTAGTGACTGGCACAGGGTAGAGGCATCGGCGTAGTGACTGGCACAGAGTGAAGGCATCAGCGTAGTGATTGGCACAGTATGGAGACATCAGTGTAGTGACTGGCATAGGTTGGAGCTATCAGTGTAGTGATTGGCAGAGGTTGGAGGTATCAGTGTAGTGACTGGCACAGGGAAGAGGCATTGGTTAGTGACTGGCACAGAGTGGAGGCATCAGTGTAGTGACTGGCACAGTGTGGAGGCATCAGTGTAGTGACTGGCACAGGTTGGAGGTATCAGTGTAATGACTGGCACAGGGAAGAGGCATTGGTTAGTGACTGGCACAGGGAAGAGGCATTGGTTAGTGACTGGCACAGGGAAGAGGCATTGGTTAGTGACTGGCACAGAGTGGAAGCATCAGTGTTGCGACTGGCACAGTGTGGAGGCATCAGTGTAGTGACTGGCACAGTGTGGAAGCATTGGTGTAGTTACTGGCACAGGGTGGTGGCATTGGTGTAGGGCAGAATGATGACCCTGACAGTTGCATTCAGATTGCATTGAGAGGGAAGAGTTTAGTGAGGAGAAGACTGATCAGCAGTGAGCTACAAGAGTCAAGACAAAATGGGATCAGGACTGTAGTAAGAGATTTTGCTTTGTCTATGGTAAGAAAACGGTTCAGTCTGGAGATGTTTTTGCAGTGCAGGTGACCTGAGCATGCAAGGGATGGAATAAGGAGCGATGGAAAGATCAGAGTCAAATATGACCCCCCGCCAGCAGGCCTACTGCGAGGAGTTATGGAAGCACCACAATAATTAGTACAATTACATTTTAATTTTTTTTTTTGGGGGGGGGGGGGGGGGGGGGTTGAACCCTAAAAACATTTTACAGGAGACATCCAGCAACTGTAATAGGAAACACCAGGATATCTGCCGCTCGGTATGTAATAAAAATGCAGCTTGTTGTTTGAAAATTCTTTACCCGGATATTGAGATAAGCCATAAATATGTGATCAGTCGGGACAGTAAAAGCCCTAAGTGAGAATAATTACATGTCCCTATAATTATTTACCAATTTGTACTTTATAGGGGTATTCCAGGCATTTATTATGACGGCATATCCTTAGGATAGGCAATCAGTAGTTGGTCAGTGGGGTTCGGCTGCTTGGGATCCACATCTGCAGTTTAGCTGAGACAGATGTACACATTAGGATCGGAGCCATAAATGTAATGAAAGGTTTTTACTCCCACTGAAACCGAACAAAATCAGGTGTGTCAGCAGCATCCCTCACAGCAGAGAGCTGAGGGGAAGTGCACAATACCAGAAAACCTCAGGTGCAGAAGATCCAGAAACATGACAGCATCTTGGGTCAAAACAAACTTCACTTTATTCCATCATGGTGCAAAGTTTTGATGACAAGGTCTTCCTTAAGCACACGCTCTATCTTGAGTAGTGTTTAGCGAACCAAAGCAGAATAACCCTGTTTCAGGTTGAGCTTTAAAATTTTTCTTCTACAGAAGAAGAAAACGGAGGAAGAAAGACAAAAAAAAAACAAAAGAAGGAGAAAGGAAGAAGGAAAAGAAGAAGAAAAATTAGAAGAAAAGGGAAAAAAGGAGAAAAATTTTTAAAAAAGAAGGGGAAAAGAAAAAGACGAAAAAAGAAGAAAACTAAGAAGAAAAAGAAAAAAAAGATGTTTTTCCCTTGTTTTTGTTTCTTTTCTTTTTTTTACTTCTTTTTTCTTCATTTTCATTCTTTTTTATTTTTTTTCTTCCTTCTCATTTTTCCTTCTTTTGGTCTCCATCAACTTTACCTTTTAAACAGCTCAAACGTTCTTAGATACACCCCTGGGCGTTAAAGAGTGTTACACTGGGCTTTTAAATAGCTCTGGTTCGGTTCAAACAAATTAGGATGAAACCTTCTGCCTAGATTTGGCAAACTGTTTGAACCGAACTTTTTAAAAGTTTGCTCTTCACTAGTCCTGAGGATAGGTGATCAGTAGCAAATACTGGGATAACCCCCTTCAAGAAGAAAGTTTATGGTTCTGTTATTCTTGAATTTATTGAGAATCCTATTGTTTTAACGCTAACAAATGACTTCTAGGACAGATCTGCTTGTAATGCCAAACATTTTTTAATAGAAATATAAAGTGAAAATTTGTAAACTTTGAAAGACACCAAAAATTCTCCTGATTATTGTACGACTCCTCATATAATAAACCCTCCAGATTGGTGGCATCCTTAGACAAAAATACCATAGTTACTAAAACAAGGCAGGTCAGGTTGAAAAATTACCCATCCTCAAAGCATCGGGAATGAGTTTAGTGAATTTTACGTCAAGCATTATAATCTGAAAGGTGACACATCATCCGCCCAACAACCTTCTTAACTATTAATCAACTATATCCTTCTGAAAATTAATAGAGATGAGCGAACGTACTCGTCCGAGCTTGATATTCGTGCGAATATTAGGGTGTTCGGGATGCTCGTTACTCGTGACGAGTACCACGCGGTGTTCCGGTTACTTTCAGTTTCCTCTCTGAGACGTTAGCGCGCTTTTCTGGCCAATTAAAAGACAGGGAAGGCATTACAACTTCCCCCTGTGACGTTCAAGCCCTATACCACCCCCCTGCTGTGAGTGGCTGGGGCGATCAGATGTCACCCGAGTATAAAAGTCGGCCCCTCCCGCGGCTCGCCTCAGATGCCGTGTGAGTTAGCTGAGGGAAAGTGTTGCTGCTGGTGCTGCTGTAGGGAGAGTGTTAGGAGTGAGTGTAGGCTTCAAGAACCCCAACGGTCCTTCTCAGGGCCACATCTATCCGTGTGCAGTACTGTGGAGGGTGCTGTTAGCAGTGTTGCACAAATTTTTTTTTTTTCAAAATCGGCAGTCTGCAGAGCATTGCGCCTTGCAGTAATACTACAGGGAGAGAATTGTGTAGGCAGGGCCAGAAGACATATATTATTGATTGAATATAGTCAGTGGGCCCTGCGTTTCCAAAAAAGGGAAAAATTGTATTTGTCCTGCAGTCTTGCGCCAATTTATTTCCTGCCTGGGAAAAGTAACCGCTCTGCTGCACTTCATATAACTGCATTTCTGTGCAACACATATCTTATCTGATTGAATATAGTCAGTGGGCCCTCCGTTTCCCAAAAAGGGAAACATTCTATTTGTCCTGCAGGCTTGCGTCAATTTATTTCCTGCCTGTGAAAAGTCTCCGCTGTGCTGCACTTCATATAACTGCATTTCTGTGCAACACATATCTTATCTGATTGAATATAGTCAGTGGGCCCTCCGTTTCCCAAAAAGGGAAACATTCTATTTGTCCTGCAGGCTTGCGCCAATTTATTTCCTGCCTGGGAAAAGTAACCGCTGTGCTGCACTTCATATAACTGCATTTCTGTGCAACACATATCTTATCTGATTGAATATAGTCAGTGGGCCCTCCGTTTCCCAAAAAGGGAAACATTCTATTTGTCCTGCAGGCTTGCGCCAATTTATTTCCTGCCTGGGAAAAGTAACCGCTGTGCTGCACTTCATATAACTGCATTTCTGTGCAACACATATCTTATCTGATTGAATATAGTCAGTGGGCCCTCCGTTTCCCAAAAAGGGAAACATTCAATTTGTCCTGCAGGCTTGCGCCAATTTATTTGCTGCCTGTGAAAAGTCTCCGCTCTGCTGCACTTCATATAACTGCATTTCTGTGCAACACATATCTTATCTGATTGAATATAGTCAGTGGGCCATCCGTTTCCCAAAAAGGGAAACATTCTATTTGTCCTGCAGGCTTGCGCCAATTTATTTCCTGCCTGGGAAAAGTAACCGCTGTGCTGCACTTCATATAACTGCATTTCTGTGCAACACATATCTTATCTGATTGAATATAGTCAGTGGGCCCTCCGTTTCCCAAAAAGGGAAACATTCTATTTGTCCTGCAGTCTTGCGCCAATTTATTTCCTGCCTGGGAAAAGTAACCGCTGTGCTGCACTTCATATAACTGCATTTCTGTGCAACACATATCTTATCTGATTGAATATAGTCAGTGGGCCCTCCGTTTCCCAAAAAGGGAAACATTCAATTTGTCCTGCAGGCTTGCGTCAATTTATTTGCTGCCTGTGAAAAGTAACCGCTCTGCTGCACTTCATATAACTGCATTTCTGTGCAACACATATCTTATCTGATTGAATATAGTCAGTGGGCCCTCCGTTTCCCAAAAAGGGAAACATTCTATTTGTCCTGCAGTCTTGCGCCAATTTATTTCCTGCCTGGGAAAAGTCTCCGCTGTGCTGCACTTCATATAACTGCATTTCTGTGCAACACATATCTTATCTGATTGAATATAGTCAGTGGGCCCTCCGTTTCCCAAAAAGGGAAACATTCTATTTGTCCTGCAGGCTTGCGCCAATTTATTTGCTGCCTGTGAAAAGTAACCGCTGTGCTGCACTTCATATAACTGCATTTCTGTGCAACACATATCTTATCTGATTGAATATAATCAGTGGGCCCTCCATTTCCCAAAAAGGGAAACATTCTATTTGTCCTGCAGGCTTGCGCCAATTTATTTGCTGCCTGTGAAAAGTAACCGCTCTGCTGCACTTCATATAACTGCATTTCTGTGCAACACATATCTTATCTGATTGAATATAGTCAGTGGGCCCTCCGTTTCCCAAAAAGAGAAACATTCTATTTGTCCTGCAGTCTTGCGCCAATTTATTTCCTGCCTGGGAAAAGTAACCGCTGTGCTGCACTTCATATAACTGCATTTCTGTGCAACACATATCTTATCTGATTGAATATAGTCAGTGGGCCCTCCGTTTCCCAAAAAGGGAAACATTCTATTTGTCCTGCAGGCTTGCGCCAATTTATTTGCTGCCTGTGAAAAAAAGTAACCGCTCTGCTGCACTTCATATAACTGCATTTCTGTGCAACACATATCTTATCTGATTGAATATAGTCAGTGGGCCCTCCGTTTCCCAAAAAGGGAAACATTCTATTTGTCCTGCAGGCTTGCGCCAATTTATTTCCTGCCTGTGAAAAGTAACCGCTGTGCTGCACTTCATATAACTGCATTTCTGTGCAACACATATCTTATCTGATTGAATATAGTCAGTGGGCCCTCCGTTTCCCAAAAAGGGAAACATTCTATTTGTCCTGCAGGCTTGCGCCAATTTATTTGCTGCCTGTGAAAAAAAGTAACCGCTCTGCTGCACTTCATATAACTGCATTTCTGTGCAACACATATCTTATCTGATTGAATATAGTCAGTGGGCCCTCCGTTTCCCAAAAAGGGAAACATTCAATTTGTCCTGCAGGCTTGCGCCAATTTATTTGCTGCCTGTGAAAATTAACCGCTCTGCTGCACTTCATATAACTGCATTTCTGTGCAACACATATCTTATCTGATTGAATATAGTCAGTGGGCCCTCCGTTTCCCAAAAAGGGAAACATTCAATTTGTCCTGCAGGCTTGCGCCAATTTATTTGCTGCCTGTGAAAAGTAACCGCTCTGCTGCACTTCATATAACTGCATTTCTGTGCAACACATATCTTATCTGATTGAATATAGTCAGTGGGCCCTCCGTTTCCCAAAAAGGGAAACATTCAATTTGTCCTGCAGGCTTGCGCCAATTTATTTGCTGCCTGTGAAAAGTCTCCGCTCTGCTGCACTTCATATAACTGCATTTCTGTGCAACACATATCTTATCTGATTGAATATAGTCAGTGGGCCCTCCGTTTCCCAAAAAGGGAAACATTCTATTTGTCCTGCAGGCTTGCGCCAATTTATTTGCTGCCTGTGAAACGTAACCGCTCTGCTGCACTTCATATAACTGCATTTCTGTGCAACACATATCTTATCTGATTGAATATAGTCAGTGGGCCCTCCGTTTCCCCAAAAGGGAAACATTCTATTTGTCCTGCAGGCTTGCGCCAATTTATTTCCTGCCTGGGAAATCACTGGTAATACAGCATGCTGAGGGGTAGGGGTAAGCCTAGAGGACGTGGACGTTGACGTGGCCGAGGACGCGTAGGCCCAAGTGAGGGTGTGGGCACAGGGCGAGCTCCTGATCAAGGTGTATCGCAGCCGGCTGCTGCGCGATTAGGAGAGAGGCACGTTTCTGGCGTCCCCACATTCATCGCCCAATTAATGGGTCCACGCAGGAGACCTTTATTAGAAAATGAGCAGTGTGAGCAGGTCCTGTCGTGGATGGCAGAAAGTGCTTCGAGCAAGCTATCATCCACCCACAGTTCTGCGCCGTCCAGTGCTGCAAATCCAAATCCTCTGGCTGCTACTCCTCCTTCCTCCCAGCCTCCTCACTCCACTACAATGACACATGCTCAGGAGCGGGCAGACTCCCAGGAACTGTTCTCGGGCCCCTGCTCAGATTGGGCAGCAGTGGTTCCTCTCCCACCAGAGGAGTTTATCGTCACTATTGCCCAACCATTGGAAAGTTGCCGGGGTCCGGGGGATGAGGCTGGGGACTTCCGGCAACTGTCTCAAGACCTTTCAGTGGGTGAGGAGGACGATGACGATGAGACACAGTTGTCTTGCAGTGAGGTAGTAGTAAGGGGAATAAGTCCGAGGGGGGAGCGCACAGAGGATTCGGAGGAAGAGCAGCAGGACGATGAGGTGACTGACCCCACCTGGTGTGCAACGCCTACTGAGGACAGGTCTTCAGAGGGGGAGGCACGGGCAGCAGCAGGGCAGGTTGCAAGAGGCAGTGCGGTGTCCAGGGGTAGAGGCAGGGCCAGACCAAATAATCCACCAACTGTTTCCCAAAGCACACCCTCGCGCCATGCCACCCTGCAGAGGCCGAGGTGTTCTAAGGTCTGGCAGTTTTTCACAGAGACGCCTGACGACCGACGAACAGTGGTGTGCAACCTTTGTCGCGCCAAGATCAGCCGGGGAGCCACCACCAACAGCCTCACCACCACCAGCATGCGCAGACATATGATGGCCAAGCACCCCACAAGGTGGGACGAAGGCCGTTCACCGCCTCCGGTTTGCACCGCTGCCTCTCCCCCTGTGCCCCAACCTGCCACTGAGATCCAACCCCGCTCTGAGGACACAGGCACTACCGTCTCCTGGCCTGCACCCACACCCTCACCTCCGCTGTCCTCGGCCCCATCCACCAATGTCTCGCACCGCACCGTCCAGCCGTCGCTAGCGCAAGTGTTTGAGCGCAAGCGCAAGTACGCCGCCACGCACCCGCACGCTCAATCGTTAAACGTGCACATAGCCAAATTGATCAGCCTGGAGATGCTGCCGTATAGGGTTGTGGAAACGGAGTCCTTCAAAAGTATGATGGAGGCGGCGGCCCCGCGCTACTCAGTTCCCAGTCGCCACTACTTTTCCCGATGTGCCGTCCCAGCCCTGCACGACCACGTCTCCCGCAACATTGTACGCGCCCTCACCAACGCGGTTACTGCCAAGGTCCACTTAACAACGGACACGTGGACAAGCACAGGCGGCCAGGGCCACTACATCTCCCTGACGGCACATTGGGTGAATTTAGTGGAGGCTGGGACAGAGTCAGAGCCTGGGACCGCTCACGTCCTACCCACCCCCAGAATTGCGGGCCCCAGCTCGGTGCTGGTATCTGCGGAGGTGTATGCTTCCTCCACTAAACCACCCTCCTCCTCCTCCGCAACCTCTGTCTCGCAATCAAGATGTGTCAGCAGCAGCAGCATGTCGCCAGCAGTCGGTGTCGCGCGGCGTGGCAGCACAGCGGTGGGCAAGCGTCAGCAGGCCGTGCTGAAACTACTCAGCTTAGGAGATACGAGGCACATGGCCCACAAACTGCTGCAGGGTCTGACAGAGCAGACCGACCGCTGGCTTGCGCCGCTGAGCCTCCAACCGGGCATGGTCGTGTGTGACAACGGCCGTAACCTGGTGGCGGCTCTGCAGCTCGGCAGCCTCACGCACGTGCCATGCCTGGCCCACGTCTTTAATTTGGTGGTTCAGCGCTTTCTGAAAAGCTACCCACGCTTGTCAGACCTGCTCGGAAAGGTGCGCCGGCTCGGCGCACATTTCCGCAAGTCCCACACGGACGCTGCCACCCTGCGGACACTGCAACATCGGTTTAATCTGCCAGTGCACCGACTGCTGTGCGACGTGCCCACACGGTGGAACTCTACGCTCCACATGTTGGCCAGGCTCTATGAGCAGCGTAGAGCTATAGTGGAATACCAAATCCAACATGGGCGGCGCAGTGGGAGTCAGCCTCCTCAATTCTTTTCAGAAGAGTGGGCCTGGTTGGCAGACATCTGCCAGGTCCTTCGAAACTTTGAGGAGTCTACCCAGGTGGTGAGCGGCGATGCTGCAATCATTAGCGTCACCATTCCTCTGCTATGCATCTTGAGAAGTTCCCTGCAAACCATAAAGGCAGCCGCTTTGCGCTCGGAAACAGAGCCGGGGGAAGACAGTATGTCGCTGGATGCATGAGGAGCATGAGGAGGATGAGGAGGAGGGGGAAGAGACAGCTTGGCCCACTGCTGACGGTACCCATGCTGCTTGCCTGTCATCATTTCAGCGTGTATGGCCGGAGGAGGAGGAGGAGGATCCTGAAAGTGATCTTCCTAGTGCGGACAGCCATGTGTTGCATACAGGTACCCTGGCACACATGGCTGACTTCATGTTAGGATGCCTTTCTCGTGACCTTTGCGTTACACGCATTCTGGCCACTACGGATTACTGGGTGTACACACTGCTCGACCCACGCTATAAGGAGAACCTTCCCACTCTCATTCCCGAAGAGGAAAGGGGTTCGAGAGTGTTGCTATACCACAGGACCCTGGCGGACAAGCTGATGGTAAAATTCCCATACGACAGCGCTAGTGGCAGAAGGCGCAGTTCCGAGGGCCAGGTAGCAGGGGAGGTGCGGAGATCGAGCAGCATGTACAGCCCAGGCAGTGCAACAGTCTTTAAGGGCCTGGACAGCTTTATGGCTCCCGAGCAAGACTGTGTCACCGCTCCCCAGTCAAGGCTGAGTCGGCGGGAGCACTGTAAAAGGATGGTGAGGGAGTACGTAGCCGATCGCACCACCGTCCTCCGTGACGCCTCTGCCACCTACAACTACTGGGTGTCGAAGCTGCACACGTGGCCTGAACTAGCGCTGTATGCCCTGGAGGTGCTTGCTTGTCCTGCGGCTAGCGTCTTGTCGGAGAGGGTGTTTAGTGCGGCTGGGGGAATCATCACAGATAAGCGTACCCGCCTGTCAACCGACAGTGCCGACAGGCTAACACTCATCAAGATGAACAAAGCCTGGATTTCCCCAGACTTCTCTTCTCCACCAGCGGACAGCAGCGATACCTAAGCAATACGTAGGCTGCACCCGCGGATGGAAGCATAGTTCTCTCTCACCATCCAAAACGGGGACATTTCTGCTTCATCAATCTGTGTATAATATTCCTCCTCCTCCTCCTGCTCCTCCTCCTGAAACCTCACGTAATCACGCTGAACGGGCAATTTTTCTTAGGGCCACAAGGCTCACTCATATAATTTTTCTAAAAATTTTTTATACGTTTCATTGCTCTTAAAAGCGTTGGAACTTTAACTTGAAACAATTTTTCGTTAAACTGGGCTGCCTCCAGGCCTAGTTACCACTTAAGCCACATTAACCAAAGCGATTAATGGGTTTCACCTGCCATCTTGGTTGGGCATGGCCAATTTTTACTGAGGTACATTAGTACTGTTGGTACACCAATTTTTTTGGGCCCTCACCTACAGTGTAATCATAGCAATTTCTATGTTCTTCGCCTGCACTCATGGTACAGAAAGGTGTGTGGGGTTGGCCTACACTTTAGCTACATAAATGTAACTTGGGCCTTGGCTATACTGCAGCTACTGAAATGGAACTAAGACTGCGCTCCCACTATACTGCTGCTTCGGAATTGTTCCTGGGGCCTGTGTAGGCTGCTACTATTACTTAAATGGAACTTGGACTATGCTCCTCCTATACTGCTGCTTCGGAATTGTTACTGGAGCCTGTCTTGAGTGCTACTTTTACTGAAATGGAACGAAGACTGCGCTCCCACTATACTGCTGCTTCGGAATTGTTACTGGGGCCTTTCTTGAGTGCTACTATTACTGAAATGGAACGAAGACTGCGCTCCCACTATACTGCTGCTTCGGAATTGTTACTGGGGCCTGTCTTGAGTGCTACTATTACTGAAATGGAACTAATACTGTGCTCCCCCTATAATGCTGCTAGTGATATGTTAGTGGGGCCTGTCCTAATGCTACGGCTGAAATGTTACGAATTATGGGCTCTGCCTATACCGCTGCTAATGGTATGTCTCTGGGGTGTGGAAACAGAGGCTTCACAAAGACATGATGGCGGCGAGGCCATTTCCCACCAACGCGGTTACTGTTAAGGTGCATATAACCACGGACACGTGGAGAGGACACATAATGCCTCAAAAACATCCCCCTCCTCCTCCAACAATGAAAACATTCTTGGCAAATGCCTTTGCATTGGTTCGTCTGGTGGCAGTCCAAGAATTTCACCTTTACCGACACAACAAGAGAGCCCCCCCACCATCCCCCCGCCACGGCCCACTTAATCCTGGCCACATTCCGAAAACCAACAAAATACAACCGCGCTACTAGGTCCGCAGTCACCACCACATTACCACCAACGCAGTTACTGTTAAGGTGCATATAACCACGGACACGTGGAGAGGACACGTAGTGCCTCAAAAACATCCCCCTCCTCCTCCAACAATGAAAACATTCTTGGCAAATGCCTTTGCATTGGTTCGTCTGGTGGCTGTCCAAGAATTTCACCTTTACCGACACAACAAGAGAGCCCCCCCACCATCCCCCCGCCACGGCCCACTTAATCCTGGCCACATTCCGAAAACCAACAAAATAAAACCGCGCTACTAGGTCCGCAGTCACCACCACATTACCACCAACGCGGTTACTGTTAAGGTGCATATAACCACGGACACGTGGAGAGGACACGTAGTGCCTCAAAAACATCCCCCTCCTCCTCCAACAGGGAAAACATTCTTGGCAAATGCCTTTGCATTGGTTCGTCTGGTGGCAGTCCAAGAATTTCACCTTTACCGACACTACAAGAGAGCCCCCCCACCATACCCCCCGCCACGGCCCACTTAATCCTGGCCACATTCCGAAAACCAACAAAATACAACCGCGCTACTAGGTCCGCAGTCACCACCACATTACCACCAACGCGGTTACTGTTAAGGTACATATTACCAGTCTGACTGGGGCATGCAGACACCTTGACAGAATGAATAGTGTGTGGCACATAGGTTCCCCATTGCTATGCCCACGTGTGCAGCTCCTGATGGCGGTGGCACAGGATTATATTTCTCATTGCTTCTGTACAGCATTGTGGGCTATCGCCCCACCACTTTTAAAGAGGGTCGCTGCCTAGCCGTGCCAACCCTCTGCAGTGTGTGCCTGCAGTTCCTCGTCATGGCAGACGCACTTATAAATAGACATGAGGGTGGTGTGGCATGAGGGCAGCTGAAGGCTGCGCAGGGACAGTTTGGTGTGCGCTGTGGACACTGCGTCGTGCAGGGGGGAGGGGGGTTGGGCAGCATGTAACCCAGGAGAAGTGGCAGCAGAGTGTCATGCAGGCAGTGATTGTGCTTTGTTGGAGGTAGTGTGGTGCTTAGCTAAGGTATGCCATGCTAATGAGGGCTTTTCAGAAGTAAAAGTTGTTGGGAGGGGGGGGGGGGGCCCACTCTTGCCGGTATTGTGGCTTAATAGTGGGACCTGTGAACTTGAGATGCAGCCCAACATGTAGCCCCTCGCCTGCCCTATCCGTTGCTGTGTCATTCCCATCACTTTCTTGAATTGCCCAGATTTTCACACATGGAAACCTTAGCGAGCATCGGCGAAATACAAAAATGCTCGGGTCGCCCATTGACTTCAATGGGGTTCGTTACTCGAAACGAACCCTCGAGCATTGCGAAAATTTCGTCCCGAGTAACGAGCACCCGAGCATTTTGGTGCTCGCTCATCTTTAAAAATTAACCTTCCCTATATCTCTCCTAAACAGCTCAAAGCCCTAAATAACGAAAAGAAATGAGAAATATTTAATATTTTCTCTAAAATAATATTTATCGTCCCGTATGAGGTCTCTAAAATAATTAAATCCCTCAAAGTGCTAAAATCTCTGGGTCCAGATGGATCCGCTAATGTCATAACTAGAGATGAGCGAGCACCAAAATGCTCGGGTGCTCGTTACTCGGGACGAAATTATCGCGATGCTCGAGGGTTCGTTTCAAGTAACGAACCCCATTGAAGTCAATGGGCGACCCGAGCATTTTTGTATTTCGCCGATGCTCGCTAAGGTTTTCATTTGTGAAAATCTGGGCAATTCAAGAAAGTGATGGGAACGACACAGCAACGGATAGGGCAGGCGACGGGCTACATGTTGGGCTGCATCTCAAGTTCCCAGGTCCCACTATTAAGCCACAATAGCAGCAAGAGTGGGCCCCCCCTCCCAACAACTTTTACTTCTGAAAAGCCCTCATTAGCAATGCATACCTTAGCTAAGCACCACACTACCTCCAACAAAGCACAATCACTGCCTGCATGACACTCCGCTGTCACTTCTCCTGGGTTACATGCTGCCCAACCCCCCCCCCCCCACGACCCAGTGTCCACAGCGCACACCAAACTGTCCCTGCCCAGCCTTCATCTGCCCTCATGCCACACCACCCTCATGTCTATTTATAAGTGCGTCTGCCAGAGGAAAAGCAGGCACACACTGCAGAGGGTTGGCACGGCTAGGCAGCGACCCTCTTTAAAAGTGGTGGGGCGATAGTCCACAATGCTGTACAGAAGCAATGAGAAATCCAATCCTGTGCCACCTCCATCTGGAGCTGCACACGTGGGCATAGCAATGGGGAACCTATGTGCCACACACTATTCATTCTGTCAAGGTGTCTGCATGCCCCAATCAGACCGCGGTTTTTTATAAATAGTCACAGGCAGGTACAACTCCGCAATGGGAATTCCGTGTGCACCCACAGCATGGGTGGCTCCCTGGAACCCACCGGCGGTACATAAATGTATCCCATTGCAGTGCCTAACACAGCTGATGTAACTTCAGCTGTAATGCAGGTGGGCTAAAAATTAATTTGATTACACTGTAGGCGAGGGCCCCCAAAAATTGGTGTACCAACAGTACTAATGTACCTGAGAAAAATTGCCCATGCCCAACCAAGAGGGCAGGTGAAATCCAATAATCGCTTTGGTTAATGTGGCTTAATTGGTAACTAGGCCTGGAGGCAGCCCAGTTAAAATAAAAATTGGTTGAGGTGAAAGTTTCAACGCTTTAATGAGCATTGAAACGTATAAAAATTGTTTACAAAAATTATATGACTGAGCCTTTTGGCCTAAGAAAAATTGCCCGTTCGGCGTGATTATGTGAGGTTTCAGGAGGAGGAGCAGGAGGAGGAGGAGGAATATTATACACAGATTGATGAAGCAAAAATGTCCCTGTTTTTGATGGGGATAGAGAACGATGCTTCCATCCGCGGGTGCAGCCTACGTATTGCTTAGGTATCGCTGCTGTCCGCTGGTGGAGAAGAGAAGTCTGGGGAAATCCAGGCTTTGTTCATCTTGATGAGTGTAAGCCTGTCGGCACTGTCGGTTGACAGGCGGGTACGCTTATCTGTGATGATTCCCCCAGCCGCACTAAACACCCTCTCTGACAAGACGCTAGCCGCAGGACAAGCAAGCACCTCCAGGGCATACAGTGCGAGTTCAGGCCACGTGTCCAGCTTCGACACCCAGTAGTTGTAGGGGGCAGAGGCATCACGGAGGACGGTCGTGCGATCGGCTACGTACTCCCTCACCATCCTTTTACAGTGCTCCCGCCGACTCAGCCTTGACTGGGGAGCGGTGACACAGTCTTTCTGGGGAGCCATAAAGCTGTCAAGGGCCTTAGAGAGTGTTCCCCTGCCTGTGCTGTACATGCTGCCTGATCTCCGCGTCTCCCCTGCTGTTGGAGGAGGAGGGGGATGTTTTTGAGGCACTACGTGTCCTCTCCACGTGTCCGTGGTTATATGCACCTTAACAGTAACCGCGTTGGTGGTAATGTGGTGGTGACTGCGGACCTAGTAGCGCGGTTTTATTTTGTTGGTTTTCGGAATGTGGCCAGGATTAAGTGGGCCGTGGCGGGGGGATGGTGGGGGGGCTCTCTTGTTGTGTCGGTAAAGGTGAAATTCTTGGACTGCCACCAGACGAACCAATGCAAAGGCATTTGCCAAGAATGTTTTAATTGTTGGAGGAGGAGGGGGATGTTTTTGAGGCATTATGTGTCCTCTCCACGTGTCCGTGGTTATATGCACCTTAACAGTAACCGCGTTGGTGGGAAATGGCCTCGCCGCCATCATGTCTTTGTGAAGCCTCTGTTTCCACACCCCAGAGACATACCATTAGCAGCGGTATAGGCAGAGCCCATAATTCGTAACATTTCAGCCGTAGCATTAGGACAGGCCCCACTAACATATCACTAGCAGCATTATAGGGGGAGCACAGTATTAGTTCCATTTCAGTAATAGTAGCACTCAAGACAGGCCCCAGTAACAATTCCGAAGCAGCAGTATAGTGGGAGCGCAGTCTTCGTTCCATTTCAGTAATAGTAGCACTCAAGAAAGGCCCCAGTAACAATTCCGAAGCAGCAGTATAGTGGGAGCGCAGTCTTCGTTCCATTTCAGTAATAGTAGCACTCAAGACAGGCTCCAGTAACAATTCCGAAGCAGCAGTATAGGAGGAGCATAGTCCAAGTTCCATTTAAGTAATAGTAGCAGCCTACACAGGCCCCAGGAACAATTCCGAAGCAGCAGTATAGTGGGAGCGCAGTCTTAGTTCCATTTCAGTAGCTGCAGTATAGCCAAGGCCCAAGTTACATTTATGTAGCTAAAGTGTAGGCCAACCCCACACACCTTTCTGTACCATGAGTGCAGGCGAAGAACATAGAAATTGCTATGATTACACTGTAGGTGAGGGCCCAAAAAAATTGGTGTACCAACAGTACTAATGTACCTCAGTAAAAATTGGCCATGCCCAACCAAGATGGCAGGTGAAACCCATTAATCGCTTTGGTTAATGTGGCTTAAGTGGTAACTAGGCCTGGAGGCAGCCCAGTTTAACGAAAAATTGTTTCAAGTTAAAGTTCCAACGCTTTTAAGAGCAATGAAACGTATAAAAAATTTTTAGAAAAATTATATGAGTGAGCCTTGTGGCCCTAAGAAAAATTGCCCGTTCAGCGTGATTACGTGAGGTTTCAGGAGGAGGAGCAGGAGGAGGAGGAGGAATATTATACACAGATTGATGAAGCAGAAATGTCCCCGTTTTGGATGGTGAGAGAGAACTATGCTTCCATCCGCGGGTGCAGCCTACGTATTGCTTAGGTATCGCTGCTGTCCGCTGGTGGAGAAGAGAAGTCTGGGGAAATCCAGGCTTTGTTCATCTTGATGAGTGTTAGCCTGTCGGCACTGTCGGTTGACAGGCGGGTACGCTTATCTGTGATGATTCCCCCAGCCGCACTAAACACCCTCTCCGACAAGACGCTAGCCGCAGGACAAGCAAGCACCTCCAGGGCATACAGCGCTAGTTCAGGCCACGTGTCCAGCTTCGACACCCAGTAGTTGTAGGTGGCAGAGGCGGCACGGAGGACGGTGGTGCGATCGGCTACGTACTCCCTCACCATCCTTTTACAGTGCTCCCGCCGACTCAGCCTTGACTGGGGAGCGGTGACACAGTCTTGCTCGGGAGCCATAAAGCTGTCCAGGCCCTTAAAGACTGTTGCACTGCCTGGGCTGTACATGCTGCTCGATCTCCGCACCTCCCCGGCTACCTGGCCCTCGGAACTGCGCCTTCTGCCACTAGCGCTGTCGTATGGGAATTTTACCATCAGCTTGTCCGCCAGGGTCCTGTGGTATAGCAACACTCTCGAACCCCTTTCCTCTTCGGGAATGAGAGTGGGAAGGTTCTCCTTATAGCGTGGGTCGAGCAGTGTGTACACCCAGTAATCCGTAGTGGCCAGAATGCGTGTAACGCAAAGGTCACGAGAAAGGCATCCTAACATGAAGTCAGCCATGTGTGCCAGGGTACCTGTATGCAACACATGGCTGTCCGCACTAGGAAGATCACTTTCAGGATCCTCCTCCTCCTCCTCCAGCCATACACGCTGAAATGATGACAGGCAAGCAGCATGGGTACCGTCAGCAGTGGGCCAAGCTGTCTCTTCCCCCTCCTCCTCATCCTCCTCATGCTCCTCATGCATCCAGCGACATACTGTCTTCCCCCGGCTCTGTTTCCGAGCGCAAAGCGGCTGCCTTTATGGTTTGCAGGGAACTTCTCAAGATGCATAGCAGAGGAATGGTGACGCTAATGATTGCAGCATCGCCGCTCACCACCTGGGTAGACTCCTCAAAGTTTCGAAGGACCTGGCAGATGTCTGCCAACCAGGCCCACTCTTCTGAAAAGAATTGAGGAGGCTGACTCCCACTGCGCCGCCCATGTTGGATTTGGTATTCCACTATAGCTCTACGCTGCTCATAGAGCCTGGCCAACATGTGGAGCGTAGAGTTCCACCGTGTGGGCACGTCGCACAGCAGTCGGTGCACTGGCAGATTAAACCGATGTTGCAGGGTGCGCAGGGTGGCAGCGTCCGTGTGGGACTTGCGGAAATGTGCGCAGAGCCGGCGCACCTTTCTGAGCAGGTCTGACAAGCGTGGGTAGCTTTTCAGAAAGCGCTGAACCACCAAATTAAAGATGTGGGCCAGGCATGGCACGTGCGTGAGGCTGCCGAGCTGCAGAGCCGCCACCAGGTTACGGCCGTTGTCACACACGACCATGCCCGGTTGGAGGCTCAGCGACGCAAGCCAGCGGTCGGTCTGCTCTGTCAGACCCTGCAGCAGTTCGTGGGCCGTGTGGCTCTTCTCTCCTAAGCTGAGTACTTTCAGCACGGCCTGCTGACGCTTGCCCACCGCTGTGCTGCCACGCAGCGCGACACCGACTGCTGGCGACGTGGTGCTGCTGCTGGCACATCTTGATTGCGAGACAGAGGTTGCGTTGGAGGAGGAGGAGGAGGGTGGTTTAGTGGAAGAAGCATACACCGCCGCAGATACCACCACCGAGCTGGGGCCCGCAATTTTGGGGGTGGGTAGGACGTGAGCGGTCCCAGGCTCTGACTCTGTCCCAGCCTCCACTAAATTCACCCAATGTGCCGTCAGGGAGATATAGTGGCCCTGCCCGCCTGTGCTTGTCCACGTGTCCGTTGTTAAGTGGACCTTGGCAGTAACCGCGTTGGTGAGGGCGCGTACAATGTTGCGGGAGACGTGGTCGTGCAGGGCTGGGACAGCACATCGGGAAAAGTAGTGGCGACTGGGAACTGAGTAGCGCGGGGCCGCCGCCGCCATCATACTTTTGAAAGACTCCGTTTCCACAACCCTATACGGCAGCATCTCCAGGCTGATCAATTTGGCTATGTGCACGTTTAACGATTGAGCGTGCGGGTGCGTGGCGGCGTACTTGCGCTTGCGCTCAAACACTTGCGCTAGCGACGGCTGGACGGTGCGCTGACAGACATTGGTGGATGGGGCCGAGGACAGCGGAGGTGAGGGTGTGGGTGCAGGCCAGGAGACGGTAGTGCCTGTGACCTGAGAGGGGGGTTGGATCTCAGTGGCAGGTTGGGGCACAGGGGGAGAGGCAGCGGTGCAAACCGGAGGAGGTGAACGGCCTTCATCCCACCTTGTGGGGTGCTTGGCCATCATATGTCTGCGCATGCTGGTGGTGGTGAGACTGGTGGTGGTGGCTCCCCGGCTGATCTTGGCGCGACAAAGGTTGCACACCACTGTTCATCGGTCGTCTGCACTCTCAGTGAAAAACTGCCAGACCTTTGAGCACCTCGGGCCTCTGCAGGGTGGCATGGCGCGAGGGGGCGCTTTGGGAAACAGTTGGTGGATTATTCGGTCTGGCCCTGCCTCTACCCCTGGACACCGCACTGCCTCTTGCAACCTGCCCTGCTGCTGCCCTTGCCTCCCCCTCTGAAGACCTGTCCTCAGTAGGCGTAGCAAACCAGGTGGGGTCAGTCACCTCATTGTCCTGCTGCTCTTTCTCCGAATCCTCTGTGCGCTCCTCCCTCGGACTTACTGCCCTTACTACTACCTCACTGATAGACAACTGTGTCTCATCGTCATCGTCCTCCTCACCTACTGAAAGGTCTTGAGACAGTTGCCGGAAGTCCCCAGCCTCATCCCCCGGACCCCGGGAACTTTCCAATGGTTGGGCATCAGTCACGATAAACTCCTCTGGTGGGAGAGGAACCACTGCTGCCCAAACTGAGCAGGGGCCCAAGAACAGTTCCTGGGAGACTGCCCGCTCCTCAGAATGTGTCATTGTAATGGAGTGAGGAGGCTGGGAGGAAGGAGGAGCAGCAGCCAGAGGATTCTGAGTTGCAGCAGTGGACGGCGCAGAACTGTGGGTGGACGATAGATTGCTGGATGCACTTTCTGCCATCCACGACAGGACCTGCTCACACTGCTCATTTTCTAATAAATGTCTACCGCGTGGACCCATTAATTGTGCGATGAATCTGGGGATGCCAGAAACGTGCCTCTCTCCTAATCCCGCAGCAGTCGGCTGCAATACACCTGGATCAGGAGCTCGGCCTGTGCCCACACCCTGACTTGGGCCTCCGCGTCCTCGGCCGCGTCCACGTCCTCTAGGCCTACCCCTACCCCTCAGCATGCTGTATTTCCAGTAATGCAGAAACAGAACGCTGTAATTAAATGTGCCACTTATTGGCCTGTGGTTGGAGGCTGACTTCGCTTACGGAACGCCAGGAAATAATTTTGCGCAAGCCTGCTGTAACACTTAGCTGGCTGCGTATGAATTTGGAGAACTACTACATCCAGCAGAGACCCAGAACACTGAGGACAGTGACAGGCAGCCCAAATAGATGTTTTTCCCCAAATGTTTTTGCGAAGGCCCACTGCCTATATTCAATCAATATGTCTTCTGTCCCTGCCTAAGCGCTTCTGGCCCTGGAGTATGTCAAAGAACTGCAGAGTGTTGCACTGTGGACTGCAATACAGCGGTGATTTAACAGCCCAGACAGAGCCAGGAAATAATTTTGCGCAAGCCTGCTGTAACACTTAGCTGGCTGCGTATGAATTTGGAGAACTACTACACCCAGCAGAGACCCAGAACACTGAGAACAGTCACAGGCAGCCCAAATAGATTTTTTTCCCCAAATGTTTTTGCAAAGGCCCACTGCCTATATTTAATCAATATGTCTTCTGTCCCTGCCTAAGCGCTTCTGGCCCTGGAGTATTACTGCAAGGTGCAATGCTCTGCACGGCCGATATACCAAAAAAAAAAAAAGTGCAACACTGCTAAAAGCAGCCTCCACAGTACTGCACACGGTTAGATGTGGCCCTAAGAAGGACCGTTGGGTTCTTGAAGCCTAAAATTCTCCTAACACTCTCCCTATAGCAGCTCCACCAAGACAGCACTTTCCCTCCTCTATGTCAGAACAAATCTGTAGCGAGCCGCGGGAGGGGCCGATTTTTATACTCGGGTGACACCTGATCTCGCCATCCACTCACTGCAGGGGGGTGGTATAGGGCTTGAACGTCGCAGGGGAAGTTGTAATGCCTTCCCTGTCTTTCTATTGGCCAGAAAAGCACGCTAACGTCTCAGAGATGAAAGTGAAAGTAACTGGAACATCGCGTGGTACTCGCCTCTAGTAACGAGCATCCCGAACACCCTAATATTCGCATGAATATCAAGCTCGGACGAGTACGTTCGCTCATCTGTAGTCATAACCACTCATTTAGCTAAGCTTTTCAGCCAAGCTGCAGCAAGGGGCCATTTGCCTGAAGAAATGATTCATGCTATGATTGCTATCATACCCAAACCTGATAAATCAAGAGATTCTCTCGCCAGTTTCAGCCCTATTTCTCTATTCATCTGTGACCCAAAAATGTACTCTAAATTGATTGCCCACAGACTTCAGGAAATCATGCCTGATCCTATTCATTGTGACCAGGTGGGATTCATGGAGGGGAGACAAGCCTCTGATGCCTCTAGGCAAATGATCAATCTCACAGCAGTGGCGGAGCGCTCTCGGATGCCTTCTCTGCTTCTGACACTGGATGCACAGAAGACATTTGACAGGATTCATTGGGGTTTTACCTTTGCAGCATTACAAAAATTTGGGTTCCGTTATTTTCTTAGCCATTCAGGCACTCCATAGCTTCTCTTCAGCTTGGGTTCTGGTAGATGGCACCCTCTATTTAAGATAACTAATGGAACTCACTTAGTTCCAACATAAATATTATGTGAATTTCAGCGTGCATAGACAACACAAAATAGGATTGTTTGCAGGTGATGGGATTCTTACCCTATGCACTCACCAGGAGAGGCTTATGGTTCTATTGCCCGCTTCATCCCAATCTCCTACTATAAATCAAACTTGAGTAAATCCCAACTTTGGGAATTAATATACCTGACATCTTGAAGAGGGACAGTCAACAAGAATTTCCCTTTAATTGGCACATTTCATTGTTACCACTATTTGCCTCTTTATTTTAAATATCATTGACATTGTCTTTTTTTTGAATGATAAAGTATTTAGATTATATTTTAGAGGATATTACCTAGGGGTATTTTTTGCCTTTGGCAATTAGAATTGTGTTCATACAACCCGTAGTATTCCTCAATTATGCTTTCTGCTCTCCAAATCGGCAACAACCAAATATATGCTTCTTCTTTCTTCCCTTCAAAAGGAACTAAGTCTTATCTGGAAACATGAACTCTTCTCGATTGAACACATAACCTTACATAAGATGCTAATATAGCCTAAAATCCTCTACTTCTTACAAACACTCATTATACCTCTTCCCCAAAATATAATAGCTGAACTTCAATCAGAACTCTCTAAATTTATCTGGAACGATAAAAAACCCAGAATAGTGGCTTCTATTATCTACCCACATCGTAGACAGGGGGGCTTAGGGGTACCATGCCTCCAACCTTATTATCACTCAATCATTAACAACGAATGAAGCAATTGGGAATGAGCTTTCCTTGTACTAACTGGGTTACTATAGAGCTCTCCTTTACTGGTAACAGAACTTTAAAAGCTCTTATAGTGGCGCAAACCATTAGCTGTAAAAACACAAATATACATTTTCCTCCCGAATCTCTTGTATTTTCCCCTCCTATGACAGCATCTCTACTCTTCAGGTCTTTCGGCATAAATCGGGGACTAAGAGAATGACTGTTAGTATACCCATGGAGGAGCATGAATACTTTATACCAAACATTTGTGTAAAGGGTTGGCTGCAGTATTACATACATTAACGATATAATGCCGAGGGTAGAATGAGGTCTTTCCTGGAATCAGAATTTCGAAATCGCATGGGACATCATTTTAAATTCATTCAAATGAGTTCATTCCTTGCAGCCCTTAATTGTGGCTCAGTTGAAATCCTGTGGAAACTATCCTTATTACTCTTCGCTGTATCCGGGAGAAATAGTCACTTCTATAGCATGCTTCCCGGGGACTTTGGTGATTCTAAGAAAGTACAAGTTGGGAAAAAGACCTAGCCAAATGTTTGACCCTTAAACAATGGCTTGTAGCATTTGAATTGGCCAATAGATACGCAATATTTCATATTCAAAGGGCCACTTTACATTGCAAACCAGATGGTCTTTTACCCTGATAAGATAGGTGAGATACTTCCCAGAGACGGATGTTTTATGCTGGCGCGGTGGCGGGCAACTCAGATCCTTGTATATATTCTGGGGACGCCCCTCTATTGATCCATTTTGGAATGAGGTATTTAATATAATTTCTATTATTACTGGAGTGACCCTACCAAAACCCCAGCCCTGGCCCTTCTATTGCTGGAGGCTGACATTATCCCACTCTCCTATAGACGACTGATATGCCACATCTTACTGACAGCAAAGATTCTTTTAACGAGACTTTGGAGGTCTCCTAAAATTCCTACACTTAGGGAGCTTATATCTGTAGTTTCTAAGCATAGCGCTCATGAAAAACTCATGTCCTTCGTAATAATCTTCTTCAAAAATACCATTCAATGTGGAAACCTTGGTTGATACACTTTTCCCTCTAAGGGTGCCTACCCACTAGCGTTTTTTTTCTGCTGCGAATTCGCTGCGTTTTTTTTTTCCAATTGTCAATGGGACTTTCTCATGTTAAAAATGCAACCCACCAAAAATGCAAGTTGTGTTGCGTTTTTAACATTAGAAAGTCCCATTGACAATTGAAGAAAAAAAAAACACAGCGAATTCGCAGCGGAAAAAAAACGCTAGCAGGTAGGCACCCTAAACCCTGTTTTCATTACTCACACTTCTTGTTTTTTTTAGGTTTTAATTCTGTACTATTTATACGTTATTCACTCGTGATTTATTTCTGGAAATGTATTTTCATTACAGGTAACAAATGTTTTCTAAAAAAATGTAAAAATTTAATACAAATTTTTTAAAAGAAAAAAAAAAAGTTTTATATCTTCAAGTAGTAAAACATAAAAAACGATATAAATTTGGTATTGCCATAAAGGTACTGACCCACAGAATAAGATTGACCCTTCATTTTTACTGCTTTAATGAACATTATAATAATTAAACAGAAAACTATGGCCAAATTGTATTGTTTTATTCAATGCACATACCTTTTATTTTAAAATATTTTCAGTACTTTATACGGTACATTAATGATTACAAAATACCACAAACAAGCCCTCATATGGCCATGTCAATGGAAAAATAAATAAAGATTTTTCCATTTTCCATTGGAAGGCAAGGGGTGAAAAACAACTGAAAAAGTGAAAAATGGCTGCAGTGGAAAAAGGTTAAAGATTATCGCTCAACATTCCAAAAATATCTACTCGGTAGGGTGGAACAACAAAACCTTCACAACAAAATAACCTTCAACTAGGTTATGTGGATATTGATTAACTTTCTCTTGGGTGTGGGGGGGGGGGTCGAGGGGTGATATCATGATAATTTTTGGGTATAAATATCGGCGTTTATACTCGGTGATCACTCCGGACCAACTTCCACCATGAAACTTCTTCTGATTTGTGTGCTCCTCGGAGCAGTTGGTGAGTCCTGCCGTCTACTAAAGGGGTATTCAAGAACTTTTACTATTGATGACCTATCTTCGGGATAGCTCATTAATATTTGATCAGCGGTGGTCCGTCATTCAGGATCCCCATCGATCAGCTGATGACTTGGTCTAGTGTCAGTACAGCATAGTCGGTCGTCTACATCAGTGGTCAGGGCCAGAAGTGTAATAGCTGGCTCTGCTGTCATTGAAATCAATAGGATGTCCTAATTATTGTAGTCACATCCGGAAGTATAATAGCAGGCATTGCTCCCATTGACTTCCATGGGAATTAAGCCATCTACTACACTACCGACCCTAACCACCAATGACAATGTCCAGCTGGCTGTCAGTGCAGTGAGCCAGACAATCAGCTGATCGGCAGGGATCCAGAGCAGCGGACCCTTGCTGATCAACTATTGATGACTGATCCTGAGGACAGGAGGAAGACTTGACAGCATTCAAGGTTTCCATTTTAAATTTTGTACATTGAATGCTTTCATGTCTTCCTTCTATGATTCCAAATTGGATCCATGGATTCTGGTTCCAGGTGACTGTACATTTGTTGCCTCACTATTAAAGTGCTCTGGATTATACTGCTGACATCATATCTGTTTCTACTTGTGCGATCCTGAGGATAGGTCATCGATAGCAAAAGTCCCAAACAACCCCTTTAACGTGCCAAAAACCTTCAATCTTTGTCAGCTGAATGGTTGTTGAGCTGACAGCTTTTCCCTCTACACATAATCATTTGCTTGGCCAAGTATTCATGTGTTTAGGGAGGTAAGCCACAACCAAACAGCTCCGGTGGTTGTTTATCTTTCCGAGGAACAAAAGGTTCGGACATTGAAATTCAACATCACCGATCCTTCTTTGAGCATCCCTCATACACACTAGATATTTGCCGACTCTACCATTACTGGCATGTTCAAACAACTAAATATTGTGTATGGAGGCCTTTACTATGACCTCCTATTTAAGTAAATTGCTTATTTTTATGTTTTTTATTTCTATTAGCTATTGACCTTTACTTTTCTTTCAGTCTCTTATTTTATTTTCCTTTCCATATACACAATATTTACTGAAATCAAAAGTTGACTTCTAACTTGGTCCTTTGTAATATTCTCAGCTGCTTATGATGATGACGATAAGATTGTAGGCGGTTTCACCTGCACCAAGAACTCCGTCCCCTACCAGGTGTCTCTGAACTCTGGCTACCACTTCTGTGGAGGAACCCTGGTCACCAGCACCTGGGTGATCTCTGCTGCTCACTGCTACAAGTCGTAAGTATCTTGTATTCAGCTCAAGACCGAACCAATCAAACTGAAGTCAACAACTGGTGATATGTAGGGTTTACTAGTCAAGCACAGATAATTGTACGATTCTTAAAGGGGTATTCCAGTTGTGAAGTGAATTTTCAAAAATTCCAGATATGAAAGCTGTTTGCCCCATGTTTATGGACAGCTGGTTATGGGTATAAATTGCACAGTCATTACCATCTTATACTGCCCTCCATTTCTTATATTTCCCTATTTTTCAAGATAGCAACTTGAAATTATATTTCACAAAGTTCTCCACTCTATAGCTCCCTTCTTTGTGTGTCCCTGCTGTGTGCTGCCAGCTATTGGTCAGCAATCTGAGCTGAAGAGAGAAAAAGCCATCCCTGGTTGTTCTTACTGAGCAAGCCCGACCTGTAGTGCTAGAATGCCTATAGGACGTCTCCAGGGCAACCCGTGAATAAACACTTCTGAAGTGCCAGGAGAAGGCAACGGTTTTTATAGCTACAGACATAAAATCCCCCCCCAAAAAAACACAAAACACCCAATACTCAGCTTTACAATACACCATTGATCCAGTGAAGATTTTCTGGCGGTCTAGCAGCCTTTGTTTACGAGCAGCATGTGATCACTGTAACCAATCAAGTGTCTCAGCCATCACATGCTATACTTACTTATTCTTCCCTTGCTTGGATTTTTATGAAATACACTCTTCCTCTCATGGCGCTGACCGCACTGTTGGTTTCAGGTTCCTGGATGGGTCTGGGGTGACATCAGCACAACATTTCCCTCTGGTGCTCTGATAGACTGGCTTGGTTGCCTTTTATCCTGGTTACCATATCAATTGTAACTGTAATGTTTGTATTCTGGCCACTTGTTGAGTCAGAGAGTTGTGCGTATACATTTCTCTGCTGTTCTTGTACTTAGTTATTAGGGCTTTAGTCAGTTTATTACTTCGGCTAGTTAGGCTCAGAGGTTTAGGGTTCAGTGTAGTAGTTGCCAATTACTCTACACTGTAGTGGGGTTGCATTTTTTGGGGCAGGTGCTCCACTTGAGGGATCAGTCTGGTTCCGGTAGTTCTAGCACATTTAGTCATACAAGTAATTATTAGGAAATTGTAGTACCGGTGCTTTTGGTGGCGCATTGCACCAGACAGCTGTGCTACATTGTACATCCATTATGATCCCCACACATCATGCACACAGCCCTACTAGATGCATCCTGATTCACACACATCACACACACGCAACTGTGGTACATCCATGCTCATTTCCGGACATAACCAGCTCAGCAGACTCCTGGATACAGTGATCAGGCCCTGGTCCTGTGATCCCTGACTCCATCCACACAGGTGATCACATGGCGGTGACGCCATCATAGGTCCTGGTGGCTGTTGTTGGCTTTTCCAGTATACAGTACTTTCTACCAAACTGCAGAGTGGCTCCTCCAAAAAGCAGTGACGTCACCACAGGTCCTTCAGCCCAAACTGCAAAATGTCTGCTCCCACAGCAGTGATATCACCGCAGGTCCTTCAGCCTACTGAATCTCTGTGGTGGCAGTAGGCCAGTGTCTTCTGTCAGGACCGCTGAGTTGTGTCTAAGATAATAATGGCTTATTTGTATTCTCATTTTGGTACTCTTGTCCTCCACTTCCAAGAGCCCTACTTTGTTGTTCTTCTGTCGGTCAGGCTCTGTGTTTTATATATGTTGTAGGACCTGTGATGACGTCACCAGGGGCAGGGCAATGATGTCACCAGAGGTGGAGCATGAGAAGCACCCACACACAAACATACATACTCAGGGTCAAGTGGTCGTTAGTAGTTTGATAGTTCTCCATACATCATCATACTTTATCTGGATGTCTTTCATTAGTTTGACACGTTTCATTGGTTTCTGGTTCGATCCTGTCTATTTCTCTGTAACTTGTCACCTCTAGTTATGCAAACTACTAGTACCAGATGTGACATTTCCATTAAATTTTTGCAGGAGCATTCAGGTCAGACTTGGAGAACACAATATTGCTTCCAGTGAAGGTACTGAGCAGTTCATCAACTCTGCCAAGGTGGTCCGACATGGAAGCTACAACTCCAGAACCCTGGACAATGACATCATGTTGATCAAGCTGTCCACTCCCGCCACCCTCAACTCTTACGTCAAAACTGCTCCTCTGCCCAATGGCTGTGCACCTGCTGGCACCAGCTGTCTGATCTCCGGATGGGGCAACACCCTCAGCAGTGGAAGTAAGTCAAGAATTGCACTTTCATAGTGCTGTCAATACTATTTTGCTAAAGAACATGGTCAGAATGATATGGATCACGCCTTATGACATGACAGGTAGAGGTTCTTTTCAAGCAAATTAAAGTAAACATTGTATGTGTTGCACCAAGATTACAAGTTATCTTCTATCCTGTGGATAACTTGCTGATGGAAAGACCCAAGCAGGTACACTGCTCAGGTACTCAGCAGTCCAATTGACAGTGAAGAGAACACTGGTGTGTTTGCATGACCAGCGCTTCATTCAGTCCCCTCCTCAAAGTGGGGGTGCAGTAACTCTGCAATGAGGTGGGACACAGGACCTCTGTTCTGGAGATCTCAGTGGTGAGACTCTTACCAATCAGGTCCTCTATAAAACATCTATTGGAAGGTACTTTCCGATAGATTCTTCTATTAGCTAGTGCTAGAGAAGATTTATGGCTGATTGCTCACCTCTACCTGTTTTATCATTGATCCTTAATCTTTAACACAAGGCATGTCACTCTGAATGGAGTGCTAGCCGCACATGCACAGTCAGCACTCCATTAATTTCAATGTGACTGACAGAAATACTCGCTCGAATTCTCAGCACTCCCATTAAAAATGAAGAGAACGTTTGCGCGCTTGCACATCCAGTACTTCATTCAGTGTCCACCTCACTGCAGGGGGTGCAGTAACCCTGAAGTGAGCTGGAGGGGGGACAAGGGATCCCCATTCTGGAGACTGTCTGGGATCTCCGAGGTGAGACCTCACCGATCAGGTTTTCTTTAACATATCTATCAGCTTTCTGGGTCTATTAAATAAACACTATACAAAGATTTTAAGATTTTGTAAATCTTTACTTGCAGCAAACATGCCCAGCCAACTGCAATGCTTGAACGCTCCCATCCTGACCACCGCCCAATGTTCCAGCGCCTACCCTGGAGAGATCACCAACAACATGATCTGTGTTGGATATCTGGAAGGCGGCAAGGATTCCTGCCAGGTAATGTATATTCTTAATCACATACATTTTAGATCCATGACCATTGGGTGAAAACTGCTACCAGTCATTAAAATCTTTGTACCTCTGTCTTAAAGCGACCCTCTGGTTTCAGAACAAAATTTTGGTGGTATATTATCTGTAGATGATCTTCTAAGTGGTCCTTCCTGGGGGTTATTTTTGGATGGCCAAGATGGTTGCTACCATGTTTAGACTACCTAATCACCCATAGTGCATAGTAGTGTTAAGACTACGCTATACCTGCTCTGTGGTTGGCCAGTGCAGATCGTGTGATTAGAGCTGGCCAATCAAAGAGCAGTGCATAGTGTGGTTAGAAAATGGCAGAGGCCATGCTGGCTGCTCAAAAACAGAACCCAGAACAACAGAGGGACCATCAAGAAGATCACCTTCAGGTAATATATACAGAAATTTGTCCCAAAACTGGTGGGTCACTTTAAATCATTTAACCCCTAGGTTAGACATTATCCTGACCAATGTAATGCTACATTAATTACAACTATATTTACTACGCATTATAAAGACCTCATTGTGGCATCTATGCTAAAATATATCCACAATACATAGGGGGTGCACAGTAGATGCTCAGGAGAACAGGTCTCCTCTTACCCCCTTGTTCCCATATTGCTGCCTCCAGGTATGGGCTTAATGCAGAGGTGGTATTTATATAACTTTTTCCATTCAAGTCTGTAAAGAAGCCCTCACTTGTTCCAAGCTGTAAAATGTACATATATGGTAGAATAGTATGTCCTAAATCGCTAACAATGTCTCTCTATATCTCCTCAGGGTGACTCTGGTGGACCCGTGGTCTGCAATGGACAGCTGCAGGGCGTTGTCTCCTGGGGATATGGCTGTGCTCTCAAGAACTACCCTGGGGTCTACACCAAGGTCTGCAACTACAACTCCTGGATCTCCAACACTATGGCTGCCAACTAAACATCTACTTTCTTCCGGTTGTTTTTTACTCCTGCTACTTTGTTATAAGTCACCACATCGTAGCATATAGAATGGCAATAAAAATCTAAAACTGATCAACTGATTACAGCTTTATTTCTTTTGCTTTATACTTTTATTGTTAATAGCACTTCAACACTTTTCACACCCAGCACTTGTTAAAGGCCTGGTTGCACACATTTCCCTCATAAGGGACACGTAGAGGACTTGTGATAGACCAAGACCACATAATGTCAGAGGCCACTTGCTTGCTTGATCATCTTTAATTATTCGGCAGAGGAGAAACAGTGGGACTAGGTGCATCAGTCACTGTCATCCAATTATTCTCATTTGTCTTGAGAGAATCAGATGGATTGAAGATCAGGCTCTGAGATGGATCACAGGTTGAATTGTCATCAGAGACATCTGGGTTGCCAATCTGATGAATAGGTAGCAAATGATTCCTGGTCCAAGTCTTAACCCTACCCTCTGGCCACTTTATCTTGTAAACTGGAATCCCAGGTAATTGGTCACTACTGTGAAGATTTTGTTCCTTCATCGATCCGCTATCTTGTGCTTCGCCAAGGCTCCCAAGTTTTGTAGCAGAACTTGGTCACCTGGATTCAATTTCCGGTACGTGACCCAAAGATCAAATCTCCTCTTATTCCTTTTGTTCAATTTGGCAACATTCTCTTTAGCCAGTGGATATGCTCTCCTGAGTGTCTCCTTCAAATGGGCCACATATTGGTAATGATCCTGATGACTAACTCTATCAGTAGAAACTCCTAGTGGGATGTCAATACATAATTGATGCTCCCTTCCAAACATTAGGAAGTATGATGAATGTCTGGTGCTATTATAGGCATGCATCATGGCTTCGACTTTTCAGCTCCAAGCATATTTATTAATGAGTTCTATGGTACCAAGCATATCCAGTAAAGTCTTGTTGAATCTCTCAGGGAGAGCATCCCCTTCAAGATGCTAAGACGTTGTCCGACTCTTGTGAATATTCAGCAACTGAAGCAACTCTTCAATTAGTTTGCTGCTAGGTAGGGGCTTTCCATTCTTTCTGCAGCCAAGGGTCAGTCTCCCTTTTCCTGGCAACAGTCCCTCTATCAGAGGAGTCAGCTGCCAACCATTTCAGGACAGGTTTCCATTTGGTTGGTCGGTCCAGTGGATCCACAATCTGTAACAGTATTCTAAGGCTATGGATCCCACTGATCTATTGGGGGGGGGGGGGGGCAGTTTCAGATTTGCGTCAGGAATTGAATCTATAGCGTGATTGCCTGGAATAGATCTTGTGCGCTTGCTGGAGTTCAATTAATACTGACACAGCGGTACCGCAGTCTTCCTCACCAGATGCGATCTCAGCTCCTCTGCCCAAAACAGCAGCACTCCAAAAAGAGCACACCTCTGGTGCAGGGCAAACAAATATGCACAGCTCAGGTAGGGACCTGACTCCAAAGTCCCAAATCACATGAGTAATGTACAAAATTGGAGCAGCATAACCAGGTGTTTGCATTAAATCAATGCATCAAGACCGATGCTCCTTTATTAATTTAGGTTAAAAAGGTACACGCAATGTTTCAACTCCATCGCAGAGTCTTTGTCAAGCTCCATCTGAGCTCTCTTGTACGGCGTGTATGAAGTCCGTTCAACAGTTCTATCTGAGATCACCAGTTCTTGGATGTAAAAGACGTAACAGAAGTTACATGTATGATGAGTGTTTCTGTTCTGTGTAATGTTCTATGTGCTAGGCCATATGGATAAGTCTTGTACGTCCTTTTGTCAGTCTGCTTTATTTCTTATTCCATATCTCTACATTTGTCCGTGTGTTTCTGTGCTAGGTCTGTTCTAGGCCTTCTGATCTGTCTGTGCTGGCATCGTCACCACTTCTGATTCCGTATCTGTATATCTGTCCATGTGCCTTTATAATCTGCTAGTCCCTCCTCGGTGCCCAGCACCTCTAGGACTTGTCAGAGGCCACTCCTGGCTCTTGACCAGATTCCCTGCCCCCAGTTGGACATAGCAAACCAAACTTCTTGTACCCTCAGTGACAAGCCATGGACTGCCCACTAAGGAAATAATGTACAGCCCTAGGGGATTGATCCAGGATTGATAGATTCAGGCCAAGGAGGTGGCATAAGGAGGGAGGTACTGTAAGGTCGCTACTTGTGTCTGCTGCCCACATGCGGTTCCGGGCTGCTGCAAGCATCATTCTGCTACTCCTGTGCATATGGATCCTCTGTCTGTTTTTATCCAGCAGTGAGAGGGTTAGCCAGTCCTCTGTCTCTCAGCTCAGCTGCGGGATTAATGGGAAATCTCCTCCCTATTTAAGCTGAGCTGATGCACTTCCTGGTTGCCTCAGAATTGGTGTTTATTAGTTACTGACACTCCACTTTCGTTGGTCACTCTGCTCTGTCTGGTCTGTTTTTTTTTGTCAGCCTCCCTGTGTTGGGTCTGTGTCTGGCCTTCTGTTCTGTCTGAGGCTTCTTGCACATCTGATCTGTATGTTTGTTTTTTGTCAGTTCCCATTCCTGTTTATGGTTTGCCCTTGCCCTTGCTCTGTCCTGCATCTGTGTGCTCCTCTGTCTATGGCCAGTCCCTGCATTTGCTACCCCATCAGGGATAGTCAGACCCGAGGTTCCAGTGCCGGACTGCCCTTATCGGGGCAATTGCCTTGCTGGTAGGTAGGGCTTTCCATTCCCTCTACAGCCAAGAGTCAGTCTCCCTTTTCCTGGTAACAGTCCCTCTATCTGAGGAGTCAGCTGCCAACCACACCAGGACCTTTCTAGGCTTGGTTGCTTGGTCCAGTGGATCCACAATCCATAAATCTGTAACAAAAACCCACTTGGATCTCAGCAGTGCCTCCAAATGTAACCCTGGTTGGGGGTGTATTAATAATAACCCCCCCCCCCCCCCCCCAATAGGCCCTGACGCTAACCTGTATGGGACACGGAGACCTGGCACCTTTGCTCAGCGGAAGAATGGGTGTATAAATGAGTTGTTCTCAGTGCCTCCACTCAGGACAGAGCCTTTGACATAACAAGAATTTCTTCCTGAGAATTACCTATGCATAGCCATGAACAGGAACCAATTCTATATTCAAATTATACATTAATAATTATACTGAGAAAACAATAACGACCATCACAGCAACTTTATGAAGTCATAATTGGGGATAGCACAGATATAAATCACACTGAATATAACAGTAGTCCATATTTAGGCTAGAAGTCCCAATTAAGTGTACCTATATACCCGGGTATATACATATGTATGTGCAGAGAGTTCTATGCAAAATACCTCAGAAATGAGAAGTAAAATTGATCTTGATGCAGGGGCCCCTGTAGCTGGTGGAAGATGCTTGGGTTCCTCAGGAATAACAGGATGATCCGCTGCAGGTCTGGAGATGAGTGAGGATGATGATGCTGACTAGAAGCTTCTTCATCCGACGATCATCAAACAGGCAGGCAGATGATGATGGCAAGCCTAACTACACTACACTAGGTCTTTAACACTATCTAGTCTACCAATGTGACTGGACTACTACTCTTCCTATGGGCCAGCGATCACCTGATCTATCACTATCTCTAAACTGGATACCAGTCCTTGTCTAATATACTAACTAATACACTGATCACACTGCGGGTATGATGTAACCACATATGATCAACCAGAACTACTTAAGACTTAGCGGTTACCAATGGGTCATAATAGTGACCAACACACTAAACCTAAAAGAACTACTCAGCAACAGTAGATTTAGCAGAGTTGGGGGCCACTAGCTCTCTCAGAGGGGTGTTGGGCAAGTCCATTATAACACATTTCTAAACCTGAAAACTGCGGTTACCCTACAGCAGGTTAGGGACTTTCACAGCAGTGAGTCCCATACAATGCTTAGTGTCCTCTCCTGCAGAGTATCTGCATAACCCTGTCCGGCTGTTTGACAGGGCAGCAAGCAGAGGATCTGGCACTTTCACACACTTCCTCCTCCCTCACATTATACAACTATATTATATCTATTTTCTACCCCCCGTCTCACAGGAAGACGCCCTCAGCTGTACCTCACTCTCTTCTTAATGTGACAATAACAACAAATGAACAATGAACTCAAAAATCGGGTTAAAATCAAACATAAAATTCCTTTTGGAAGGGTGCTACACCCCCCCACCCCCACCCCACCCCACCCTCATCCTCTTCAACACGGTTGTCCTGACTGTTGGGCAGTCCATTGCTATACATATGTTACTAAAAACAACACTATATTATAATACACTGAATTTTTCCAACCTGAAGTTCACAACAAGCACCCCCATCTCTAATTGGGTGGTAGCAGTGAGGTATCACCTCCTTGCACCTTCAGCACTGGGCTGCAATGTAGATTGCCCACTGGACCGATTTGGCATACAGGTACCCTGGTGACTTGGCTGAACAGAGGCTTTGGTTTCTCAGTCAGAGCTTCTCTGCCGCGGCAGATATCACAGATTGTCCCAACTAAAGCGATGACTAAACAGTAGAGTCTTGGCTGATGATTCCAAGTTCCAGTTCAGAGATGGACAAGCACAGCACACAAGGGGGCAGCCTGGATTGTGCCGTTCCAGAGAGCCTGGGCAAAGGCTTGGTCGCATGCATTCGTCACATAAGAGACATGTAGAGGAGCTGTGATAGGCCAAGACCACATAATGTCAGAGTCCACTTGTTGATCAAGTAACTTTAATAGAACACAAAGAACAAGCAATGTTCACTGTCAGCAGTGACAGTCCAGTGAGTGCAGCCAGCGTGAAGCTGCCGGTATCCACAAACTTCCTTCTATTTCACAATCTACAACATGGCAGTAGGCCTATTTCCATTTTATATCTCCTTCCACCCTTTAGTCTTGTGGGAAGATGCCCCTAGCACTGCCTCACACTTTCTACTTAAAGTTACAGTTATAACAAATGAACAATAAACTCAAAACTCAGGTAAAGGACAAACATAAAGTTTCCTGAGGAGGGTGCAGCGGTCGGTACCCAACTACCATGACACCCACCATTTTACAATGATATCAACAATGATGCAACTTTTCATCAAGCAAACATCACACTTCACATCTCACAAAAGATTTTCCATGTGGTTCAAGTCAGGCAATGGTGATGGCCACTACAGAATCTTCCATAACTACTTCTGTGACCAAGCCAGGGTGGATTTTGAGTTATGATTGGGATCATAGTCCTGTTGGAAGGTCCAATGACGGCCAGGCTTCAGCTTCCCCATGGAAGGCATGTCGCTATCTTCTAGGATGTCTTGAATTTTGATTTAATCCATCTACACGCTACAGGTTTCTAGTGCCAGAGGAAGCAAAGCGTCACCGAGCCACCGCCATACTTCATTGAAGGCAGTGGTTCTTTTCAGCATCTGATTCATTCTTCCTGTGCATTTATTTTGAATGTAGCTCATTATCCAGCTGTCTGATGAAGGAGTACTCAGCCTCGAAACGCATTACATGCTGATTTAGAAAATACATCTATCATCACCTTCATCACTTTCAGTTTTCAGTCTTTTGCCATCAGGTTGCACCAGAGTCCTAGTTTTTTTTCCATGATGTTCTTCCATGCACACCAACAGTATATAGCCTTCTGACTAAATGGTGTCATTAAGCCAAGAACATTTCGTTCACATCACTGCACATCCATGCTTTTCTCTTTCCCTCTCACATAGAGCTCTGCCAATTCGTTGTTGTCTCTGTATCTTACTTGGCACAGGGGGGATACATCGGTGTAGTGACCACCACAGGGTGGAGGCATCAGTGTAGTGACTGGCACAGGGGGGATGCATCTGTGTAGTGACTGGCACAGGGTGGATGCATCAGTGTAGTTACTGCAACAGGGTGGAGGCATCAATGTAGTGACTGCAACAGGGTGGAGGCATCAATGTAGTGACTGGCACAGGGTGGAGGCATCGGTGTAGTGACTGCAACAGGGTGGAGACATCAGTGTATGACAGAATGATGAGCCTGGCTGTTGCATTCAGATTGCATTGGAGAAGGGAGAGCAGTGAGGAGATTTTCCTTTGTCTATGGTAATAAAACGGTTCAGTCTGGAGATGTTTTTGCAGTGCAGGTGACATGAACATACAAGGGATGGAATAAGGAGTGATGGAAAGATCAGAGTCAAATATGACCCCCCGCCAGCAGGCCTACTGCGAGGAGTTATGGAAGCACCACAATAATTAGTACAATTACATTTTTAAAATATTTTGGATGTTAAACCCTAAAACCATTTTACAGGAGACATCCAGCAACTGTAATAAGAAGACACCAGGGTATCTGCCGCTCGGTATGTCATAAAAAATGCAGTTTGCCATGTAAAAAATCTTTACCGGGATATTGAGATAAGCCATAAATATGTGATCAGTCGGGACAGTAAAAGCCCAAAGTGAGAATAATTAGATGTCCCTATAATTATTTACCAAAAAGAGTAACCATGCAAGGCAAATTTATACTTTATAGGGGTATTCCAGGCATTTATTATGATGGCATATCCATAGAATAGGCAATCAGCAGTTGATCAGTGGGGTTCGGCTGCTTGGGATCCACATCTGCAGTTTAGCTGAGACAGATGTACACATTAGGGTCCGAGCCATAAATGTAGTAGAAGGTTTTTACTCCCACTGAAACCGAACAAAATCAGGTGTGTCAGCAGCATCCCTCACAGCAGAGAGCTGAGGAGAAGTGCACAATACCAGAAAACCTCAGGTGTAGAAGATCCAGAAACATGACAGCATCTTGGGTCAAAACAAACTTCACTTTATTCCTACACATTGCAATATTTTGATAACAAGGTCTTCCTTAAGCACATATTCTATCTTGAGTGTCGAGTGAAGCAAAATAGTAGCACCCTGCTTCATGGTTGAAATTTGCAAAAATTTTGGTTCGGTGCGAACCCACAATTCAGGCGGTTCATCATTGATGAACTCTTTAAACTCTATGGAAGAAGAAAAAAAAAGAAGAAAAAAAGAAGTAAAAGACGAAAAAGAAACTTAATAGCAGTCTGCAAATATCTGAGGGGCTGTCACAGTGCAGAACAAGAAAAAGAAGAAGAGAATAAAGGTGGAAGAAGAAATATTTTGTTTCTTTTAATTCTTTTTTTCTTCGTTTTCCTTTCCTTTTTTTCTATTTCTTCCTTCTACTTTTCCTTATTATTTTTCCCTCTTTTTTTTCTATTAACTTTGTCTTAAAAACAGCTTAAAAGCTCTTAGATACCTTAGATATACTCCTGGGTGGTAAAGAGTGTTATACACCAGTTTTTAAGGTACTAGTTATAGATGAGCGAGTATACTCGCTAAAGGCAATTGCTCGAGCGAGCATTGCCTTTAGCGAGTATCTCCCCCGCTCGAGACTGAATGTTCGGGTGCTGACAGCGGGAACGGAGCTGCGGGGGAGAGCGGGGCAGAACGGAGGGGAGATCTCTCTCTCCCTCTCTCCCCCCGCTCTCTCCTGCTGACAGCCGCTACTCAACGCTCCCACGCGCCGGCACCCGAAGCTTCTGTCTCGAGCGGGGAGATACTCGCTTAAGGCAATGCTCGCTCATCTCTAGTACTAGTGAAATTCCGGTTCAGTTTGAAATGAATTCGGACCAAACCTTTTGCTAAGATTCGGCAAACTGGCTGAACCAAACTTTTCAAAAGTCTGTTCTTCACTAATCCTAAGGATAGGTCTGCAGTAGTAAATACTGGGAAAAGCCCCTTCAAGAAGAAAGCTCAGGACGCTGTCATTCTTGGGTTTATTGAGAATACTTTGACTTTGTCTATAGTACAGAATGTCCCTATTAAAAAAGACATTCAGGAGTCAGGACATTTTAAGTTAATAAAGGGGATCTTTTCTTCGGGATTCTTATCTACTAGATACAGCAGTCTGGAGGACAAAAGTACATTAGACTTATAGGACATCAGTTGAAACTGTGTAATGCTTCATCTCTCCTGTGGTGGCGCTGCATGGGAATTCAACATCTGCTACTGAGTGTGATTGCACCAGGTGAATTGAGGTCACAGCACTGGTGTAAACTGTGATCAGCTTATCATTAGGGACACTTTTCTAAGGGTGTTTTTACACTGGTGATACAATCGAGCGATTTTAACGCAATGTGAGAATGAGTAAAAATGCAGCAATTGATTTTCAATGGTTTCATTCCCTTTTGCAATGTTTTCACTCATGCAATGTTGCATGGGGAAAAAAAATCGCAGTACGTTCTTTTTGCGATATTGCACATTGCTTTCAATGGGGCCGGCGCAATCATCTGCCATGTGGGGATGAAGGGAATCCCCGCAGTGATGCGAGGCTGTTTTCACATGAAAACGCCTTGCATCACTGGGGATTTCACACGGTGGGGAGCACAATAGCGGGCTGTGACTCACGGACTGATATCATCCTCACAAGTGTGAAGGAGCCCTAACAAATGTGATTTCTAAAGAGTACATCCCCCTTTAATACTTGGAGGTTATATCATACTAGCTGATATACCCGGCTTCGCCCGAGTTAATTTGGTACTGGTGTTTATCTGGTGTTCACACGGAAAATCTTATGAAGTCGTGGTTACTTTAGAGATACTGAGGAAAAACATATGTTCACCATTTTGCATAGTTCTCTGCGTTACCCAGGAAATGCCACGGGGAGGTAACCATGCGACGTTTCCTTTATGTAAAATGACATCAGGAAGTGAGAGAATTAGATTTCATACGTAAAATTTGGACGCTAATTCTTTTGCGCATAGAATTGAATAATCGAGTTGGGACCCATTAGCTTTTCCTATTTATGACATAATCAATGCCCGTGCCAAATTTCACGTTTCTATGACACTGGAAAGTGAGAAAAATGCATTCCGTACGTATAATTTGGACGCTAATTCTTTTGCAGATAGAATTGAATAATTGAGTTGGGACCCATTAGCTTTTCCTATTTATGACATAATCAATGCTCCTGCCAAATTTCATGTTTCTATGACACCGGGAAGTGAGAAAATTACATTCTGTACGTAAAATTTGGACGCTAGTTCTTTTGCGCATAGAATTCAATAATCGAGTTGGGACCCATTAGCTTTTCCGTTTTATGACATAATCAATGCTCGTGCCAAATTTCACGTTTCTATGACACCGGGAAGTGAGAAAATTACATTCTGTATGTAATATTTGGACGCTAGTTCTTTTGCGCATAGAATTCAATAATCGAGTTGGGACCCATTAGCTTTTCCTATTTATGACATAATCAATGCTCGTGCCAAATTTCACGTTTTTATGACACCGGGAAGTGAGAAAATTACATTCCGTACGTAAAATTTTGACGCTAATTCTTTTGCGCTAGAATTGAATAATCGAGTTGGGACCCATTAGCTTTTCCTATTTACGACATAATCAATGCTCGTGCCAAATTTCACGTTTCTATGACACCGAAAAGTGAGAAAATTACATTCCGTACGTAAAATTTGGACACTAATTCTTTTGCGCATAGAATTGAATAATGCAGTTGGGACCCATTAGCTTTACCTATTTATGACATAATCAATGCTCGTGCCAAATTTCACGTTTCTATGACACCGGAAAGTGAGAAAAATGCATTCCGCACGTATAATTTGGACACATTCTTTTGCAGATAGAATTAATTAATCGAGTTGGGACCCATTAGCTTTTCCTATTTATGACATAATCAATGCTCGTGCCAAATTTCACGTTTCTATGACACCGGAAAGTGAAGAAATTACATTCCGCACGTAAAATTTGGACGCTAATTTTTTTGTGCATAGGATTCAAAAATCGAGTTGGGACCCATTAACTTTTCCTATTTATGACATAATCAATTCGCGTGCCAAATTTTAAGTTTCTAAGGCATTGGGAAGTGAGTGATTTAGATTCCGTACGCAAAATTTTGACGCCAATTCTTTTGCGCTAGAATTGAATAGTCGAGTTGGGACCCAATTACTTTTCCTATTTTGGAGATAATCTATGCTTGTGGTAAATTTCATGTTTCTACGACATCGGGAAGTTGGAGAACTTTTGGCGAGTCAGTGAGTGAGTGAGTCAGTCAGTCAGTCAGTGAGCTAGTCAGTCAGTCAGTGAATGAGTCAGTGAGGGCTTTCGTCTTTATATATATAGATGTATACCCTGATTCCTCTCTGGTGGTTAATATTAAGTAGTACTATACCTGAATAAATAAATAACACATTGTAATATCATGTTGAGTTTACTGAACTCAGCTCTGCCACATTTCTAAGAATTCATCAAGGTGCTGCATTATTCAGCCATCATATCATAGAATGGTAGAGTTGGAAGGGACCTCCAGGGTCATCGGATCCAACCCCCTGCTCAGTGCAGGATCACTAAATCATCCCAGACAGATATTTGTCCAGCCTTTGTTTAAATACTTCCATTGAAGGAGAACTCCCCACCTCCCATGGTAACCTGTTCCACTTATTGATCACCCTCACTGTCTAATATCTAATCTGTGTCTCTTCCCTTTCAGTTTCATCCCATTGCTTCTAGTCTTTCCTTGTGCAGATGAGAATAGGGCTGATCGCTCTGCACTGTGACAGCCCTTCAGATATTTGTAGACCGCTATTAAGTCTCCTCTCAGCCTTCTTTTTTGCAAGCTAAACATTCCCAGATCCTTTAACCATTCCTCATAGAACATGATTTGCAGACCGCTCACCATCTTGGTAATTCTTCTCTGAGCTTGCTCCAGTTTGTCTATCTCTTTTTTAAAGTGGGATGCCCAGTACTGGACACAGTATTCCAGATGAGGTCTGACTAATGAAGAGTAGAGGGGGATAATGACCTTACGTGACCTAGACTCTGTGCTTCTCTTAATACATCATATCTGCAGAACTAGAATTCTTCTCCCGGAACTTGATACTTTTTAATTTTCACCAACGGTAATTCCCCTGTGGCTAATAAAACATTCTGTTCCAAAATAAACATGCTAAATTATGGTTTATCACATGGGAAAGAACTAAGCGGAACCACCTGTGTATAAACATTTATTTCCTGGTCGTTTAGCCAAAAACTAACCAAAATAATTGGTGGCCTTCATCTTGTACATTAATTTCTTGATGCCTTATAAATAGGAGACGTGTGGCTCTAGAATCTCATATCTTCACAATGAGAAGTCTTGTGTTTTTCGCTTTGCTCGTAACGGGCGGTAAGTTAGTATTGATTAAATATTCTTATGGGGAATGATGTAACTGGCATTGGCTTCAGGAGAAGGATATTTCATCCAGAAAGCTTTCTCCTCTAGGCCACATGATAAAATATTTACTTCAATCTAATTAAAAAGTCCAGTAGACTTGGTGACTCCTGAAGATACTATGCTTCCTTTTAATGGATACTTATTCTTACCCTCTTATTCCTACTACTGGGGTTGGGTAGTCATCTTCTATTTCCAATGCTAGAGTAGATATGTTGAAGACCAGGGTTCATTTCAAATCAGTAGTGAAAGTTTCAAATAGGACAATTTTTTTGAGATTGTCAGCCCTTTTTGAGATGAGATTTTGACTTCCTTTATATTATGTATGCTGACCATTTCCCTTGAGAGGACCACCACTTCAGAAGACTATTTTCAATGTATATTTTCTGGAGGTTCCTGTAATTCCCTCAAACTAGTTTACTAGTTTGCTTCTTAGGCTCTCTCTGTTTCTAACCTGGCTGTGCTAAAATTATCAACTTTTTTAGTTCAGGGACCCTCACGCTAGTAGAACTTGTCATAGCATCATCAACGTCCTTATATGTATGTATCATAGGTATCCGAAACCTCTGTACCTCCAGACATAGGGATGACAAGAATCAGGTACAGCCTGGGCTTATTGTCCCTTTGCTCTTCCACTCAATAGTGGGCCTCATATCTGTGGAACCTCACATTGTGCTACTTTTGTGAGATGTCGTTGTTCCTGTGAGCTGTTGTCTTACTACTCCACTGAATTAAAACTGTGACTCCTTTTTATAACTTTAACCCTTTCCAATCCACTGTCTGATGTCTAAAGACATTCTGATTGAAGGCTGTAAGGCGCTGATGTTGGAAGACGTCCGGCAGGGTATTCTTACTATAGATTACTGGCCGCTCTGTTGTCGGAGACCTCTTTAGTATGTCATGTACTGCAGTACTGGCTCCAGCCAGCAGATGGCGCCATTGTATAATAGCAGAAAGAGAAAGCCCCTTAGGAAACCCTGAATCCAAAATTGGATTGCAAAAGGTTAATTCTTCACACCAGTCTAGCATAGGCCTTGGGATATTTCCTTAGTTGGTGTCTGTGTTTTGTAAAACTATCTAGCTTATGAACTGTGTAGCTAATGCAGCATATAACAAATAATATTAGGAGAATCAGCCAGCACCTAAAATACAATATACGGTACCATAAAACTACGTAAAAATAGCATTAAAACTTTTACACATCAACATTTTTCATACAGCATAATGTGCAGATCTTCAGGGTACCAGCTGCATGTTTCTTTTATCAGCTACTATTTCTTCAAAGGGTTTCTAAAATGTCTATTATATACAGTATCACCGCTCCTCCAGTCCTAGCAGTGTGCTGAGTGATGATCAGTTCCCCTGCTCCTCCAGTGCTAGCAGCGTGCATTCCCCCCCCCCCCCCTTCCCGCTTAAGTGCTCCCCTCACACTCACCAAGCCCACAATGCCAGCGCAACTGCATGGGGGAGGACAGCGTCGGTACTGATTTTAGCCTGGGCTGGAGGCTCAGGGTAAGCTTTTCTGCTAAGCTTCGATTCTTAGCTGTAAATGCTTGCATGTTACAGCTGTAATATACACGTATTTACACCTAATAATTAAATCCGAACAGGAAAACGTACACGCCAGGCTAACATCACTACCAACACTGGTAGGACCTTCAAGGACCTTAACAAATCATGCCAATAGGGAGCTAGTGGTGTGGCAGGGGCATTCCTCCATACCAGACCTGTCACATCCATAGCTTCCGGTGGCATCAAGATACAATAATACCAAGCATAGCTCCCAATTCATTTCAATACTGCTCCTGACCACTGCGCAATATACAGAGCTTTCAGCTTCCTGCTTTTTACAGGATAACAGCTGATCACCCAGAGTCCCATGCAGTAGACCTGCGGAGAGGCCATCAATCTTGATGAGCTGGAAAACCCCTTCAACGATGGACACATCTGTGCCTTAACTAAGTCCCCAACTAAAGCACATAGCACAAGTTTGAAGATAGCCTTACTCCCAAAACTCCCCCCCTCTTGATTTTTGTTGCCCTTTATCACAAAAAACTAATACATATATGATAGATAAAAGGTAGATAGATAAATAAATAGATATGAGATAGATAGATAGATAGATAGATAGATAGATAGATAGATAGATAGATAGATAGATAGATAGATAGATAGATAGAGTTGGAAGGGACCTCCATGGTTATCGGGTCCAACCTCCTGCTTAATGCAGGATTCACCAAATCATCCCAGACAGATATTTGTCTAGCCTTTTTTTAAACACTTCCATTGAACGAAAAATCACCACCTCATGTGGTAACCTGTTCCACTCATTGATCACCCTTTTAATAACATCTAATCTGTGTCTCCTCTCTTTCAATTTCATCCCATTGCTTCTAGTATTTTCTTGTGCAAGTGCACTGTGACAGCCCTTCAGATATTCGTAGACAGCTACCGTGTTTCACCAAAAATAAGACACAGTTTTATATTTAATTTTGCCCCAAAAGAGGCACAGTGTCTTATTTTTGGGGGGTCAGGAGGGAGTATACTCACCTCGCAGCTGGCGTCTGTGTCTCACTTCAGCAAGTGAGCGCTGTGATTGGATCGAATGCCAGCCAAACACAAGGGCGCTCGATGAACCAATCACAGCCATTTAATGATGTTATTCACTAAATGGCTGTGAGTGATTGAGGGCCGACTGTGATTGGCTGACGCTCGATCCAATCACAGTGCTCACTTGCTGGAGGCATGGGAATTCAAGGCCCCGTTTACCAGAGAGAGAATCCTCTGACAGCGGGGAGGATTACACAGCAGCCTGCCACAGCTCTGGGGAAACGATTGCAGGGGACACAGACGCCATCTGTGAAGTGATTATTACCGGTTTTCTTTTACCTAGTGTAGCTAGCGCTTGTTTTTGGGGAAGAGCTTATATTTCAAGCCCCCCTGAAAATCAGGGTAGGGCTTATTTTTGGGGAAACATGGTATTTAGTCTCCTCTCAGCCTTCTTTTTCTGCAAGCTAAACATTCCCAGATCCTTTAGCTTGCTCCAGTTTGTTGGTCTCTTTTTAAAATGGGGTGCCCAGAACTTGACACAGTATTCCAGATGAGGTCTGACTAAGGAAGAGTAGAGGGGGATAATTACCTCCTAGACTTTATGCTTCTCTTAATACATCCCAGAATTGTGTTTGCCTTTTTGACAGCTGCATCACACTGTAGACTCATGTGCAGTCTATGATCTATTAGCATACCCAAGTCTTTTTCACATGTGCTGCTGCTTAGCCTAATTCCTCCTATTCTGTATGTGCTTTTTTTCATTTTTCTTGCCCAGATGTAGGACCTTGCATTTCTCCTAGTTAAATAACATTCTGTTAGTTGCCGCCCACTGTTCAAGCTTGTCTTAGATAGATAGATAATCACATGTTCATTCTGATTTTTCTCTAGCTTTCTCAAAGCATATTGAAGGTGGAGTAGAAGATGACGACAAGATTATTGACGGTTTTTCTTGCTATAAGAATACCATACCTTACCAGGTGTCTTTACGTTCTGATGGGAGGCATTTCTGTGGAGGAGCCCTCATTGCAAAGCAGTGGGTTGTGACTTCTGCGCAGTGTTTTAAAAGGTAAGTTAAACATTCCAGTTTGTACAGATCAAAGTTAACTTCCATTAATTGTTAAAGTTTCTTGTAGCTCTGTACAGTATATTCTATTCTTTTTATATGAGCTCTTCTGGAATACAGCTAGGTGCAGGTGGGCTGTCATGTGGATGTTCGGACTTTCACACTAAGGGTTTTAGGGCAAATTCACAATTGCATTCATGCCACCACCTCATTTCCATTATTCGGCTCAATCTTTTGAGCCAAACAATACAAATATCAGAACTGCCAAATCCGAGCAGCGCTAGACAACCCTATTGACTATAATTGGGGCTTTCTAGCTTCTAGCATGCTGGCTGAAATTTTCCCAGGAGCATACTGCACTATTTCATCTGAGATTGTGTGCCAGATCTGCACCAGAGACTGCAAACAGGGCCTCCAATGACAATGTAAAAGTAGTTAGCAGTGTTATTCACATACTATCTTCTGCAAATTAAAGGAAAAAAAATAAGTTTTCCCCATCATTTTGCACTCAGTACCCCATAATGACAAACAGTAATAACAATATGTTGGAAATCTTTGTAATTTTTCTAAAATGAAAAACTAATATTTTGCATTGACATAAGTAGTCACACTCTTTGGTATGACAGTTGAAATTTATCTCTGGGGGCCTCCCATTTCTCTTGATCATCTTTGAGATGTTTCTACACCTTGATCGGAGTCATTTGTGGTAGATTCTGTTGATTGGACATAATTGAGAAAAACAAAACACCCTTGTCTCTATAAGGTCTCACAGCTCAGAATGCATATCAGAGACAAAACAAAGCCATGAGGAGGAAAAAACTGCCTGTAGGCTACAAAAATATTTCTGCTCCATTGAAAGTTTCCAAGAGTTCAGCACCCTCCATAATTGAAGAAATTTTGGAACAACCAGGACTCTTCTTAGAGCTGGCCAACCCACCAAACTATCTAATTGTGGGAAAAGGGCCTTGGTAAGAGAGGTGACCAAGAACCCAATGGTCACTCTGGAGGAGCTCCAAACATCCTGTGTGCGGATGAGAGAAACATCCAGAAGGTCAACCATCACTGTAGCCCTCCATCAATCTGGGCTTTATGACAGAGTGTTCAGAAAGAAGCCTCATCAGTAAAAGACACGTGAAAGCCACCTGGAGTTTACTAAAAAGCATCTAAAGGGCCCTCAGACTGTGAGAAACAAGATTCTCTGGTCTGATGATACCAAGATTGAACTTTTTGGCCTCAATTCTAAGTGCTATATCTGGAAGAAACCAGGCACCACTCATCACCTGCCCAATAGCATCCCTAGGGTGAAGCATGGTGGTGGCAGCATCATGCTGTGGGACTGGGAGGCCTGTCAGGGCTGATGGAAAGCTGAATGAAGCAAAGTACAGAGATATTCTTATTGAAAACCTGATCCAGAGCGAAAATGACCTCAGACTGGGCAGAAGGTTCACCTACCAATTAGACAATGATCCCAAGACCACAGCCAAGACAACACAGGAGAGTCTCAGGGATGCCTCTGTGATTGTCATTGAGTGGCCCAGCCAGAGACCTGACTTGAACCCAACTCACCATCTCTGGAGAGACCTGAAAATGGATGTCCACTAGAGATGAGCGAGCACCCAAATGCTTGGGTCTGCGTTATTCAAGTCAAGCTTTTCGTAAAATTCGAGAGCTCTACTCGAGTAATGAACCCTATTGGCTACAATGGGAGACTTGAGCATTTTTGTATATGGGACGCCGGGTCCCGAGTTGTTTTTTTTTCTTGGTTCGTGTCTCTCTCTCTCTCCCCTACCAGACAAAAAATTTGCCAATGACACGTGCTGCGTCACAGCAAGGAAGAGCCAAAAACTTGGGTGGGGTCGAACACGACTTGATGCTCGTTTGAGTAACAAGCACCATCGAGTACGCTAATACTCGAATGAGCATCAAGCTCGGCAGAGTATGTTCGCTCAACTCTAATGTCCACATATGGCGCTCATCCAACCTGACAGAGCTTGAGAGGATCAGCAGAGAAGAATGGCAGAAAATCCCCAAATCCAGGTGTGCAAACCTTGTGGAATCAAACCCAAGAAGACTGGAGGCTGGAATCACCGCCGAAGTTGTTTCAACTAAGTACTGAGTACAGGGTGGGAATACTTATGTCAGTGCAGAATGTTAATTTTTCATTTTAAAAAAGTACAAATCTTTCTAAACATTCTGTTGTCACTTTGTCATTATGAGATATTGGGTGCAGAATGATGGGGAAAAACTAGATTTTTAAAAAATTTGCACAAGGCTACAACATAACAATGTAAAAAAAAGTGAAAGGGTCTGAAGATTTTCTGGACCCGCTGTATGTACTGCAAATTAGGTGTATAAAATATCTGTAACCTTTATTCTAAGCATTTGGGGATGTGGGGTATATCCTTGTCTTTTCTAGGTTGGCAGGATCAGGAAGGACTTGCAGGAGTCTAATGCTGGCATGAACAGACCAGGTGATGGGGAGGATAGAGGGAACATAAATATATAGGACTTCAGACTGCTGAAGATAGGGTCGGGACGGGTGTGACCGCATATTTCTATAGGATCCTCCATCATATTTTTAGATGTGAGTTTTTCATTTTGTATTATAGAAAACACTATATTTTATTCTTCATTTGCAGCAACACTCAGGTCGTAGTGGGAGAACATGACTTAACTGCATTTGAAAGCAAGGAGCAGAGCATTAATGTCCACAAGGCTATCCGGCACCCAGCCTTTAACTCACAAACGCTGGTTAATGACATCATGTTGCTCAAATTGACCAAAGAAGTCACAATAAATGCCTTTGTCCAAACAGTGACACTGCCTTCGTACTATGCAGGTTCCCATGTAGACTGCCTTGTCACCGGATGGGGAGACACATCAGCTACTAATGGTAAGAAAGCCAGAAGCGATAAGAGCTGAAGACTTTGGACAATCTTTTTTCAGATACATCATTAAAACAAATGGAGATAATAAATGGGATTTGTCCCAATTAAAATTATCCCCAACTAGCCATTCCTGTTGTAGATATTAGGGTCTACAACAAATGAAAGGCAGAGAATCAGCCCACTGATAAGGGGTTGCCCAAATTACCCAGGTTGCCAATTTTTGCCGGGCCGTTGCACTCATTTACTGTTGTGGCCAGGCTTGGTATTGCATGCCATGTTCGAATTGAGAGGAATGGGAACTTTGCCTGCAATACCAAGACTGGCCACCACAGAAAGAAAAGAGTTTTGTGCTTCCTGCAAAAATCAGCTCAGTGCATAAGCATATGATGAAAACCTATACAGGAATTCCCTCTCCACAGGTCCTACAGTGTTAGCAAGTGACAACCCAGGAGATTAATCCACGAAGCATGGAAAGGAGATTGGGGAAACAAACACTGTAATCCTGTCCCAGGTGATTTAGGGTTTTCGGTTGTTTACCAGCTCTAAAAGGATGCCCCATTTTAATTTTTGCTATTGGGTCTCCATACTTCCTGTTCATTGTTAACTTAAAAAAAAGCAGAAGAGTGCAAGGAATTACAGTCCGCCTGCGGGGAACCCACAGAACAATAGGATTTGGAGACAGAGCACAGGGGCAGTACAAAATAACAGCCTTTACTTGGCAGCTAAATTAACAGTATAATCACCTTGGCACATACAGGGGGTGCACAAAGCTATGGAAACTATGCCTTAAATTACATGGAATTATACATTATATTTAATAAGACAACCAGTAAATTTTAACTACATCAATAAGACATATGGAAACCTATTTTAAGTGGAGGTAATATGACACAGATGCTGCCAGGCAGAAGTGAATATCTGCCAGAGCAACAAGTTTCCATTGGTCAGGGGTTTGAGCCGCTCAGCTAATGTTGCCAGCCGACTCCCAAAACCACTCATCAATGATCGAAATACTACTCAGAGAAGACAGTGGTGTAAAAGTCATAAAACTTGGACTATGGAGCAATGGAAGAAGGTCATTTGGTCAGGTGAGTCGACATTTACACTGCTTCGAATTTACGTCTGGAGAATGCCATCCCAAGTTCTCACAGCCAATGTGTTTCTAACAGCATATTAATCAAGGTCTTGTGGATTTTTTGGTGTTTGGTGTTTCCATATTTTTGTCCATCCCCTGTAGTTTTGAAACATTTTTCACAGAACCAAACAATTCAGTAAGAGTATTGTACAGAGTAATCACAGCAGCATGACTGTAAACCTACGTTAAAGCAGCTTTCATTGGTTACAGTGGGTCTGTAAAGACTTTCTACCCATCACTTATTTTTTACATTTTGTTATGTTGTGGTCTTGTGCAAATAAAAAAAAATCTGGAGAGCAATTCCAGTGGTACAGAGCCTTAAGGAGACTGCATTGCCACAACATAAAAAAATGTAAAAAAAACCAAAAGGGTCTGAAGACTTCCCGTTCCTACTGTATATTAAATTTAAAACCCAATACATAGAAAAGGTGTACCATTAACCATATTACTAAATGCCCAAACTGAACTACTGTAGAGGGCTCAATTGATAAATGTATCACACAACATATACTGCTTAATAGCCAACCGGTTCAAAAGAGACCAAGATAAATCAATGTGAACATCAATCATCCAGTGGAGTATACTTTTACTCATGATTAAGCTGCATTATTGCACTAGAGCAAAGGTCGGCAAGTGGGAATCACAAGAAGCAGCAGGCACTCTCTAGATACCACTTATTTCTCACTACCTACAAACAGGGTAACAGCCCTGACAAGGGCAACCCCACTTGTCACCCTCAAATTGTTCGCTATTATGCGCTAAACGTCAAACTCTCACATCATTATTTAATGATCCCTGTGGGATAACACTGATTTGTCGTTTACACCTATTGATTCCTTAACAAACCATTTATAAGGTTGGAAAGCTCAACAAAGTCATTAAAGGAGATGTCCCGAGGCAGCAAGTGGGTCTATACACTTCTGTATGGCCATAATAATGCACTTTGTAATGTACATTGTGCATTAATTATGAGCCATACAGAAGTTATAAAAAGTTTTATACTTACCTGCTCCGTTGCTGGCGTCCTCGTCTCCATGGTGCCGACTAATTTTCGCCCTCCGATGGCCAAATTAGCCGCGCTTGCGCAGTCCGGGTCTTCTCCTCTTCTCTATGGGGCTCCGTGTAGCTCCGTGTAGCTCCGCCCCGTCACGTGCCGATTCCAGCCAATCAGGAGGCTGGAATCGGCAATGGACCGCACAGAAGCCCTGCGGTCCATGAAGACAGAGGATCCCGGCGGCCATCTTCAGCAGGTGAGTATGAAGACGCCGGACCGCCGGGATTCAGGTAAGCGCTGTGCGGGTGGTTTTTTTAACCCCTGCATCGGGGTTGTCTCGCGCCGAACGGGGGGGGGGGTTTAAAAAAAAAAAAACCCGTTTCGGCGCGGGACATCTCCTTTAAAGGGAACCTATCAGCAGTTTTTGTCAATGTGAACCAATAACAGCGGTAGATTAATGTAGCATCTATCTTTCCAACATTGTTTTTGCTATGACTATGGGTGCAAGCATACCTAAGAATGTGAACTTTGAAAAAGTCCTGCATGGCATGTATATCAGACAGAGCGATTCAGTGGGTGGGCCGGACGGTCTCTGCTACCTGTATGTAAAACCGAAAAGCTTGCCCTTCTAACCTCCTCGGATGTGTGTAACATTGCAAACATCATTCACACATCGCAGTGAAATCTCACGCCTGCAAAATCAGTGCATGTGCAGATAAGCCCACGCGATTCTCTCTGTAGAAGGGACAGTTTATCTGCGCATGCACCGGTATCCGACCTCACTGTGCAATTTCGCAGCGATGTGTGGATGACACTGGATCATAAGTAGGGTAGTTAGGTCAGTCGGACTAATGAGGTCACCATGAATTAGTGCAGAATTCAAATTATGGGATGCTGTTTTATAGGAATTTTCATGATAAGACCAATGTCTGGTGGGTGGAGGTCCCTGTTGGAAGACCCCCTACTGAAGCCAAGTACATACTGTGGGCACCTGTGTATTCTGTAGTCAACCCAAAAGACAAAGTGGCACCACATCTTCCCCAACCAATTTATCTATGCCGCTCTATTTATACCTCTTCTTTCTTCCCCTACAGCCGATGATCCAGCTAACATCCTTCAGTGCTTGGACAGCCCCATTATTGCTGACAATGAGTGTTCCTTTTACTACCCTGACAGAATTACTAACAGCATGTTCTGCGCTGGATATGTTGGTTATTCGTCCACTTGTAAGGTAATGAACCTTCCTATTATGCCTATGCGTGGAGATCTACAAACTCTTATAGCACATTTAAGTCTTCCCAATTTGGTTGGTTTGTTTGTAAGAGAGTCAGTCTTCTGTGTGGCCCTTGACCCCACTTGTGGTTTGCGTAGTGGACACCAGTAATGAACCAACACTTTACTGCACGGGAGGCACATAAAGTAGTGGTTACAGTCTCAATGGATAGAAGCTTGACCGTTACAGGGTTGTTAAAGGGAATCTATCCCTGGCTATGGGGACTAAGTCATGGTGCTCATAAGGCAGATTCCCAGAGCTGGAGGAGGTATTTTTTTATACTTATCCCCCTCCCGGAGCCCATGCTGTGACCCCTGAAAGAGGACTTGTTTGCGCTGTCCAGAAGGCTTTCTACAGAAAGAAAAGCAGAGCGCAGCAGTAGTTTGTCGCCGGGCCAGGACCTAATGCGCATGTGCTCCAGAGATCCAGGCCATCCAGCAGAGCATCACATAAGAGGTACGTAAGCGCTGGCTACTTCCACTTCATATTGGAGATGGTCCTTTTCCCTTGCAATGAGGAGTAAATAACTTGGAAGAACAGTACAATTTTTCAAGAGAAGGGGTCATGGATGTAATGGGTGAGTGTTTTATCCTCATACTTACAGCACATTGGAATGGGGTTCCCGAGATGGGAATACCCCTTTAAGGGTTATTTCCATCCATAACAAGGCTTCCCTGTTCAACCTGGTCACAAAGCCAAACATCCAGTGGATGGGAATTTATCTAAGTCTCATAGCACTTCTTGCTCTCCTGCTTCTCCGATTCATTCTGGTTGAATGACAGAACAGCAGACTGTGTCCCTCATCCTCCTCACTATTGAGCTACTGCACAGTGAAGAACAGACTGATGTGAAGTACTAGTCGCACAAACACACTGACGCGCCATTCACTTTCAATAAGACTCGATATTTCCGTCAGTCCCATTGAAATGAATGGAGTGTTGACTACGCATGCTCGGCCAGTGCTTCCTTCATGCTGACATCACAGTGACAGGAGCATGGGACAAGGGAGCCCTGTTTTCGAGATTGGCAGGGGTCTCACACTGAGACCCCCAACAAACAGTAGGTATTGCCTATACTGTGAATAGGAGAAATTCTGGTACAACCCCTTTAAAGAAAGGAAAGAAAGAGCATATCTGACTTCTCATTAATTCTATTCTCTTGTCTAGGGTGACGAGGGAGGACCTCTTGTGTGCAATGGACAACTGCAAGGGATTGTGTCCTGGGGAGACAGATGTAGTGCGGCAAAAATTCCCTGGGTCTACACCAAAGTTTACAATTACCTCGGTTGGATACAGAACACCATGAAAACCAAATAGTTTTTCTTCTACCTAATCAGTGGAAATCGGTATTCGACTTGGAATCTATGAATTAATAAAATGGATGCACCAAAACTAGGCTGTGTAGAATCATGCAGGGCCTGGATTTTTGATGAAATTTCCAATGAAAATTAGTTCTGCATTAAGCATGAAATACAATATATTCCCGTCCCCAGCATGAATAATTAACACTGGCTGGACTTACATGGAGATAAGCTTTCCACCTCTTCCAGAATGTCCTGCAAAGAACAATGTAGCGATGAATTTGTCTTGATATGTTTGCTTTGTCTGTACTTCATGATATTGTGCCAACCTTGTCTCTGCTACTTTGTATATTGGTTTTAAGAGGACCTGCCATGGAATACAATCAGCGGGGCTGGCTACATGGCTGACTCTATCCCCATTTGTCTTTTCCATACTTGCTTCCTTTTGCTCAGACAGCCTCTTATCGGATTCAACACTGTCAATGTGTCAAGTGGGCAATCCCCAACGCTCACTGTCAATCAAGTCCAACATCAACCATTGGGAGTGACTGTGAGGACCATCCACATGACACAGTCATAATATAGGGAGCTGGACCTAAGAAGAGTCCATCCTGGCAAAGGGAGGAGAGTATGCAAAAAAAAACGTCATCAGAGCCATGCAGTCAGCTCTGCTGATTTTATCCCATGGCAGGTCCTCTTTAGAGGCTGTATTATATCTGTTGATTCAATTATAGGCAACATAGCAGAAAAGTTAAATAAGTACCAAGTAAAGATTTTGCATTTAACATGATTTACTATGACTACAATAAAGAACAACTCCGCTTAAAAGCATCTCTAAGACGTGCCGAGGACACTTCTTGATCACTATGTCTTGTTCTTCTTTGTTCCTGACCTCTTCTTCCTGTGGTGGGTTCAAAAAGAAATTTACGGCAGCCATTGTAGCAGGTATATCGCTATCATACAGTCATGGGGTCTCCCAGACTTCATAAAGATTTTTATTATAGATATGCAAAAAAAGGGAATGGGGGCGTTAAAGCTTGTACTTCCTTTATTTAGTTTCTAATAATTACCAAAACCTTTCTTTACTCATTTTCATCATTTTTTTAGCTCCTGTAGGGACTTAGACTTCAGTCATTTGATCACCCATACACGCCTTGATAGGCATTCATTCACGGCAGTCCTGGGGGCCTTCAGAAGGCCCCAAGCTGAGATCACAACTGAACAGCAACCTGCGATCTTGAATACCAATCGAAACATTTAACCCTTTCCAATCCACTGTCTGACCTCTGAAGACATTATGATTTAAAGCTGTACAGCTCTGAATTTGGAAGACATCCGTCGGGGTTCTCTTACTGTATATTGCCAGCCTCCCTGCTGTCAGAGCCTATCCAACGTGTCACCTCATGTAGTACTGGCTTTAGCCAGCAGATAGCGCCATTGTATAACAGCAGAAAAAGAGTAAGCCCCTTAGGAAAACCAGGATACAAATTGGATTGGAAACGGTTAAAGGGTTAACAGATCAGTTGTCACCCATCTTGCAAAACTATCAATAGGTTGCCATTCACATTACAATCACATATAGAAGCATATAGCATAAGCATCTTGTTTTTTCAAAGCTGGTCATTTCATGCCCCACATCTTGAACACAAGAATATCAACAGCTAATATTTATATAGAAATATAATATTGCTGTTATCAGAGGTTGAACATGTAGAGTCATTGTGGAGGCACTGATCCTGTGTTCCAGCTTTATACCACTCTTCCATCTGCTCAGTTGTTGGATACATTGGCTATTAAGCTTTGTTTAGCTGCTTTTAGATATCAGATGCATGGTAGAATTGCATCTTTGTCACATGTCACCCTATGTACAGGAATATAACTACTATAATACTGCCTACTATGTACAAGAATATAACTACTATAATACTGCCTACTATGTACAAGAATATAACCACTATAATACTGCCCCCTATGTACAAGAATATAACCACTATAATACTGCCCCCTATGTACAAGAATATAACCACTATAATACTGCCCCTTATGTACAAGAATATAACTACTATAATACTGCCTACTATGTACAGGAATATAACTACTACAATACTGCCTCCTATGTACAAGAATATAACTACTATAATACTGCATCTATGTACAAGAATATAACTACTATAATACTGCCCCCTATGTACAAGAATATAAATACTATAATACTGCTCTTATGAACAAGAATATAACTACTATAACACTGCTCCTATGTACAAGAAAAGAACTACTATAGTACTGCCTCCTATCTACAAGAATATAACTACTATAATACTGTCCCCATATGTACAAGAATATAACTACTATAATACTGTCCCCATATGTACAGTAATATAACTACTATAATACTGCTTACTATGTACAAGAATATAACTACTATAATACTGCCTACTATGTACAAAAATATAACTACTATAATACTGCCTCCTATGTACTGGAATATAACTACTATAATACTGCCCCCTATGTACAAGAATATAACAACTATAATACTGCCCCCTATGTACAATAATATAACCACTATAATACTGCCCCCTATGTACAAGAATATGACTACTATAATACTGCCTCCTATGTATAGGAATATAACTACTACAATACTGCCTACTATGTACAAGAATATAACTACTATAATACTGCTCCCTATGTACAAGAATATCAATACTATTAGACTGCCCCCTATGTACAAGAATATAACTACTATAACACTGCTCCTATGTACAAGAATATAACTACTATAGTATTGCTCCTATGTACAGTAATATAACTACTATAATACTGCCTACGATGTGAAAGAATATAACTACTATTATACTGCCCCCTATGTACAAGAATATAACTACTATAATACTGCTCCTATGTACAAGAATATAACTACTATAATACTACCTCCTATATACAAGGATATAACTACTATAATACTGCTCCTATGTACAGGAATATAACTACTATAGTACTGCCTACTATGTACAAGAATATAACTAATGTTATACTGCCCCCTATGTACACGAATAGAACTACTATAATACTGCCCCTATGTACAAGAATATAACTACTATAATACTGTCTCCCATGTACAAGAATATAAGTACTATAATACTGCCCCCTATGTACAAGAATATAACTACTATAATACTGCTCCTATGTACAAGAATATAAGTACTATAATACTGCCCCCAATGTACAAGAATATAACTACTATAACACTGCTCCTATGTACAAGAGTATCACTACTATAACACTGCCCCTATGTACAAAAATATAACTACTCTAATACTGCTCCTTATGTACAAGAATATATCTACTATAATACTGCCCCCTATGTACAAGAATATAACTACTATAATACTGCCTCCTATGTACAAGAATATAACTACTATAATACTGCCCCCTATGTACAAGAATATAACTACTATAACACTGCCCCCTATGTACAAGAATATAACTACTATAATACTGCTCCCTATGTACAAGAATATAACTACTATAATACTGCCCCCTATGTACAAGAATATATCTACTATAATACTGCTCCCTATGTACAAGAATATAACTACTATAATACTGCTCCCTATGTACAAGAATATAACTACTATAATACTGCTCCCTATGTACAAGTATATAACTACTATAATACTGCCTCCTATGTACAAGAATATAATAACTATAACACTGCCCCCTATGTACAAGAATATAACTACTATAATAACGCCCCCTATGTACAAGAATATAACTACTATAATACTGCTCCCTATGTACAAGAGTATAACTACTATAATACTGCTCCCTATGTACAAGAGTATAACTACTATAATACTGCTCCCTATGTACAAGAATATCACTACTGTAATACTGCTCCCTATGTACAAGAATATAACTACTATAATACTGCCCCCTATGTACAAGAATATATCTATCATTATACTGCCTCCTGTGTACAATATAAGGGCGCCCACCCACTGGCGATTTTTATTCCTTTGCGTTTTGCGTTTTTTCTCAGAAGCAATTAGAATTGAATGTGTTCCTGTCCACTTGCGTTTTTTTTTCCAGTCCGCTGCAATTTTTAACATAGGAACTGTCAGTTGCATGTGTGTCCTTATTTTTCTCTTAATGCACCCATGAATGTCAATGGAAATTAACGGAAAAGCCGCAAAAATGCCGCGAAAAAGCCGCGGAAAACGCTGCGTTTTTCACGCACGAAAATCGCAAACGCCAGTGGGTGGGCGCCCTAATACTGTAATAATTATACTGCTATATTAAAGGAGGTGCAGCACTCAGGAACTCATATCCACTTCAAGCAGTATACAAAAGTCCAAGTTTGATAAAGACTAGAGATGAGCGAGCACCAAAATGCTCGGGTGCTCGTTACTCGGGACGAAAATTTCGCGATGCTCGAGGGTTCGTTTCGAGTAACGAACCCCATTGAAGTCAATCGGCGATCCAAGCATTTTTGTATATCGCCGATGCTCGCTAAGGTTTCCATTTGTGAAAATCTGGGCAATTCAAGAAAGTGATGAGAACGACACAGCAACGGATAGGGCAGGCGAGGGGCTACATGTTGGGCTGCATCTCAAGTTCCCAGGTCCCACTATTAAGCCACAATAGCGGCAAGAGTGCCCCCCCCCCCTCCCAACAATTTTTACTTCTGAAAAGCCCTCATTAGCAATGGATACCTTAGCTAAGCACCACACTACCTCCAACAAAGCACAATCACTGCCTGCATGACACTCCGCTGCCACTTCTCCTGGGTTACATGCTGCCCAACCCCCCCCCCCCCCGCACGACCCAATGTCCACAGCGCACACCAAATTGTCCCTGCGCAGCCTTCAGCTGCCCTCATGCCACACCACCCTCATGTCTATTTATAAGTGCGTCTGCCATGAGGAGGAGCCGCAGGCACACACTGCAGAGGGTTGGCACGGCTAGGCAGCGACCCTCTTTAAAAGGGGCGGGGCGATAGCCCACAATGCTGTACAGAAGCAATGAGAAATATAATCCTGTGCCACCGCCATCAGGAGCTGCAAACGTGGGCATAGCAATGGGGAACCTATGTGCCACACACTATTCATTCTGTCAAGGTGTCTGCATGCCCCAGTCAGACCGCGTTTTTTTATAAATAGTCACAGGCAGGTACAACTCCGCAATGGGAATTCCGTGTGCACCCACAGCATGGGTGGCTCCCTGGAACCCACCAGCGGTACATAAACATATCCCATTGCAGTACCCATCACAGCTGAGGTAATGTCATGTTTAATGTAGGTGGGCTTCGGCCCACACTGCATGCCCCAGTCAGACTGGGGTTCTTTAGAAGTGGACACATGCAGTTATAACTCCGTGTAGACCGACAGCATGGGTGGGTCCCAGGAACCCACCGGCGGTACATAAATATATCCCATTGCAGTGCCCAGCACAGCTGATGTAACGTCAGCTTTAGTGCAGGTGGGCAAAAAATTAATTGGATTACACTGTAGGCGAGGGCCCCAAAAAATTGGTGTACCAACAGTACTAATGTACCTCAGAAAAATTGCCCATGCCCAACCAAGAGGGCAGGTGAAACCCATTAATCGCTTTGGTTAATGTGGCTTAATTGGTAACTAGGCCTGGAGGCAGCCCAGTTAAAATAAAAATTGGTTCAGGTGCAAGTTTCAACGCTTTAATGAACATTGAAACGTATAAAAATTGTTTACAAAAGTTATATGACTGAGCCTTGTGGGCCTAAGAAAAATTGCCCGTTCGGCGTGATTACGTGAGGTTTCAGGAGGAGGAGCAGGAGGAGGAGGACGAATATAATACACAGATTGATGAAGCTACAAGGTCCCCGTTTTGGATGGTGATAGAGAACGATTCTTCCATCCGCGGGTGCAGCCTACGTATTGTTTAGGTATCGCTGCTGTAAGCTGGTGGAGAAGAGAAGTCTGGGGAAATCCAGGCTTTGTTCATCTTTATGAGTGTAAGCCTGTCGGCACTGTCGGTTTACAGGCGGGTACGCTTATCCGTGATGATTCCCCCAGCCGCACTAAACACCCTCTCTGACAAGACGCTAGCCGCAGGACAAGCAAGCACCTCCAGGGCATACAGCGCGAGTTCAGGCCACGTGTCCAGCTTCGACACCCAGTAGTTGTAGGGGGCAGAGGCGTCACGGAGGACGGTCGTGCGATCGGCTACGTACTCCCTCACCATCCTTTTACAGTGCTCCCACCAACTCAGCCTTGACTGGGGAGCGGTGACAAAGTCTTGCTAGGGAGCCAGAAAGCTGTCAAAGGCCTTAGAGAGTGTTACCCTGCCTGTGCTGCACATGCTGCCTGATCTCCGCGCCTCCCCTGCTACCTGGCTCTCGGAACTGCGCCTTCTGCCACTAGTGCTGTCGGATGGGAATTTTACCATCAACTTGTCCGTCAGGGTCCTGTGGTATAGCATCACTCTCGAACACCTTTCCTCTTCAGGTATGAGAGTGGAAAGGTTCTCCTTATACCGTGGGTCGAGCAGTGTGTACACCCAGTAATCCGTAGTGGCCAGAATGCGTGTAACGCGAGGGTCACGAGAAAGGCATCCTAACATGAAGTCAGCCATGTGTGCCAGGGTACCTGTACGCAACACATGGCTGTCCTCACTAGGAAGATTACTTTCAGGATCCTCCTCCTCCTCCTCAGACCACACACGCTGAAAGGATGACAGGCAAGCAGCATGGGTACCCTCAGCAGTGGGCCAAGCTGTCTCATCCCCCTCCTCCTCATCCTCCTCATGCTCCTCCTCCTCCTCCTCAACGCGCTGAGATATAGACATGACGGTGCTCTGAGTATCCAGCAGCATACTGTCTTCCCCCGCCTCCGTTTCCGAGCGCAAAGCGTCTGCCTTTATGCTTTGCAGGGAACTTTTCAAGAGGCATAGCAGAGGAATGGTGACGCTAATGATTGCAGCATCGCCGCTCACCATCTGGGTAGACTTCTCAAAGTTTCCAAGGACCTGGCAGATGTCTGCCAACCAGGCCCACTCTTCTGTAAAGAATTGAGGAGGCTGACTCCCACTACGCCGCCCATGTTGGAGTTGGTATTCCACTATAGCTCTACGCTGCTCATAGAGCCTGGCCAACATGTGGAGCGTAGAGTTCCACCGTGTGGGCACGTCGCACAGCAGTCGGTGCACTGGCAGATGAAACCGATGTTGCAGGGTGCGCAGGGTGGCAGCGTCCGTGTGGGACTTGCGGAAATGTGCGCTGACCCGGTGCACCTTTCCGAGCAGGTCTGACAAGCGTGGGTAACTTTTCAGGAAGCGCTGAACCACCAAATTAAAGACGTGGGCCAGGCATGGCACGTGCGTGAGGCTGCCGAGCTGCAGAGCCGCCACCAGGTTACGGCCGTTGTCACACACGACCATGCCCGGTTGGAGGCTCAGCGGCGCAAGCCAGCGGTCGGTCTGCTCTGTCAGACCCTGCAGCAGTTCGTGGGCCGTGTGCCTCTTCTCTCCTAAGCTGAGTAGTTTCAGCACGGCCTGCTGTCGCTTGCCCACCGCTGTGCTGCCACGCCGCATGACACCGACTGCTGGCGACGTGCTGCTGCTGACACATCTTGATTGCGAAACAGAGGTTGTGTAGGAAGAGGAGGAGGGTAGTTTAGTGGAGGAAGCATACACCGCCGCAGATACCACCACCGAGCTGGGGCCCGCAATTCTGGGGGTGGGTAGGACGTGAGCGGTTCCAGGCTCTGACTAGGTCCCAGCCTCCACTAAATTCACCCAATGTGCCGTCAGGGAGATATAGTGGCCCTGCCCGCCAGTGCTTGGCAGTAACCGCGTTGGTGAGGGCGCGTACAATGTTGCGGGAGACGTGGTCGTGCAGGGCTGGGACGGCACATCGGGAAAAGTAGTGGCGACTGGGACCCGAGTAGCGCGGGGCCGCCGCCATCATGCTTTTGAAAGCCTCCGTTTCCACAACCCTATATGGCAGCATCTCCAGGCTGATCAATTTGGCTATGTGCACGTTTAACGCTTTAGTGTGCGGGTGCGTGGCGGCGTACTTGCGCTTGCGCTCAAACACTTGCGCTAGCGACGGCTGGACGGTGCGCTGAGAGACATTGGTGGATGGGGCCGAGGACAGCGGAGGTGAGGGTGTGGGTGCAGGCCAGGAGACGGTAGTGCCTGTGTCCTGAGAGGGGTGTTGGATCTCAGTGGCAGGTTGGGGCACAGGGGGAGAAGCAGTGGTGCAAACCGGAGGCGTTGAACGGCCTTCGTCCCACCTTGTGGGGTGCTTGGCCATCATATGTCTGCGCATGCTGGTGGTGGTGAGGCTGGTGGTGGTGGCTCCCCGGCTGATCTTGGCGCGACAAAGGTTGCACACCACTGTTCGTCGGTCGTCTGCACTCTCAGTGAAAAACTGCCAGACCTTGAGCACCTCGGCCTCTGCAGGGTGGCATGGCGCGAGGGAGCGCTTTGGGAAACAGTTGGTGGATTATTCGGTCTGGCCCTGCCTCTACCCCTGGCCACCGCATTGCCTCTTCCAACCTGCCCTGCTGCTGCACTTGCCTCCCCCTCTGAAGACCTGTCCTCAGTAGGCTTAGCAAACCAGGTGGGGTCAGTCACCTCATCGTCCAGCTGCACTTCCTCCGAATCCTCTGTGCGCTCCTCCCTCGGACTTACTGCCCTTACTACTACCTCACTGATAGACAACTGTGTCTCATCGTCATCGTCCTCCTCACCCACTGAAAGCTCTTGAGACAGTTGCCGGAAGTCCCAAGCCTCATCGCCCGGACCCCGGGAACTTTCCAAAGGTTGGGCATCGGTCACGACAAACTCCTCTGGTGGGATAGGAACCATTGCTGCCCATTCTGGGCAGGGGCCCGAGAACAGTTCCTGGGAGTCTGCCTGCTCCTCAGAATGTGTCATTGTAATGGAGTGAGGAGGCTGGGAGGAAGGAGGAGCAGCAGCCAGAGGATTCAGAGTTGCAGCAGTAGATGGCGTAGAACTCTGGGTGTTCGATAGATTGCTGGATGCACTTTCTGCCATCCACGACAGGACCTGCTCACACTACTCATTTTCTAATAAAGGTCTACCGCGTGGACCAATTAATTGTGAGATAAACCTGGGGACGCCAGAAACGTGCCTCTCTCGTAATCCCGCAGCAGTCGGCTGCGAAACACCTGGATCAGGAGCTCGGCCTGTGCCCACACCCTGACTTGGGCCTCCGCGTCCTCGCCCGTGTCCACGTCCTCTAGGCCTACCCCTACCCCTCAGCATGGTGTATTACCAGTAGAGCAGAAACAGAACGCTGTAATAAAATGTGCCGCTTATTGGCCTGTGGTTGGAGGCTGACTTTGCTTACGGAACGCACAGCAGAGCCAGGAAATAATTTTGCGCACGCCTGTAGGGAGACGTAGGTGCATATGACTGAGCTAGTGGAATTCACAGCGCAGAAGCAGTCAAGTTGCCAGATGCCACTAGTAGGCCTTAAGTATTCTGTTTCTATTTTTTGAACGGCAGAGCTGAGAGAGTAGACAGATACTGTAGGCAGCGTATATATGTATACTGTTTCAATGTGGACAGGATGACGACAGTGGTGTTACGGGCACCGCAGAGCCAGGAAACAATGTTTAAATGTGGACAGGATGACGACGGTGATGTTACGGGCACCGCAGAGCCAGGAAACACTTTTGCGCACGCCTGCAGTGAGACATAGGTGCGTATGACTGAGATAGTGGAATTCACAGCGCAGAAGCAGTCAAGTGGCCAGACGCCACTAGTAGGCCTTAAGTATTTTGCTTCTATTTTTTGAAAGGCTGAGCGGAGACAGCAGACAGATACTGTAGGCAGCGTATATATGTATACTGTTTCACTGTGGACGGGATGACGGCGGTGATGTAACGGGCAACGCAGAGCCAGGAAACACTTTTGCGCAAGCCTGCTGTAACACTTAGCTGCGTATTAATTAGGACTACCACCCCCAGCAGACACGCCGTACACTGAGGACGGTCACAGGCAGCCCAAATTTTTTTATTTTCCCAAATTTGTTTGAAAAAGCCCACTGCCTATATAGACAGTAGTGATGAGCGAACGTACTCGTCCGAGCTTGATGCTCGGGCGAATATTAGGGTGTTCGGGATGCTCGTTACTCTTAACAAGCACCACGCGGTGTTCGGGTTACTTTCACTTTCCTCTGTGAGATGTTAGCGCGCTTTTCTGGCCAATTGAAAGACAGGGAAGGCATTACAACTTCCCCCTGTGACGTTCAAGCCCTATACCACCCCCCTGCTGTGAGTGGCTGGGGGGATCAGATGTCACCCGAGTATAAAAGTCGGCCCCTCCCGCGGCTCGCCTCAGATGCCTTGTGAGTTAGCTGAGGGAAAGTGCTGCTGCTGGTGCTGCTGTAGGGAGAGTGTTAGGAGTGAGTGTAGGCTTCAAGAACCCCAACGGTCCTTCTCAGGGCCACATCTATCCGTGTGCAGTACTGTGGAGGGTGCTGTTAGCAGTGTTGCACAATTTTTTTTTTTCAAAATCGGCTGTCTGCAGAGCATTGCGCCCTGCAGTAATAGTCCAGGGACAGAAGTGGTGGTTAGGCAGGGAGAGTGTTAGGAGTGAGTGTAGGCTTCAAGAACCCCAACGGTCCTTCTTAGGGCCACATTTAACCGTGTGCAGTACTGTGCAGGCTGCTGTTAGCAGTGTTACATTTTTTTTTTTCAAAATCGGCTGTGCAGAGCATTGCGCCCTGCAGTAATACTACAGGGAGAGAATTGTGTAGGCAGGGCCAGAAGACATATATTATTGATTGAATATAGTCAGTCGGCCTTTTCTTTAAAAAAAAAGGGAAAAATTCTATGTGGCCTGCCTCTGTCAGTCCTCAGCGTTCTGTGTACGTGTGTGGTGGGTGGAGATAGTAAAAAAATCATACGCAGCCAGCTACGTTTAACAGCAGTCTTGCGCCAATTTATTTCCTTCCTGCCTGGGGAAAATCACCGCTCTGCTGCACTTCATATAACTGCATTTCTGTGGAACAGATTTCTTATCTGATTGAATATAGTCAGTGGGCCTTTTCTTTTAAAAAAAAGGGAAAAATTCTATGTGGCCTGCCTATGTCAGTCCTCAGCGTTCTGGGTACGTGTGTGGTGGGTGGAGATAGTAAAAAAATCATACGCAGCCAGCTACGTTTAACAGCAGTCTTGCGCCAATTTATTTCCTGCCTGCCTGGGAAAAATCACCGCTCTGCTGCACTTCATATAACTGCATTTCTGTGGAACAGATTTCTTATCTGATTGAATATAGTCAGTGGGCCGGCCTTCCCTTTAAAAAAAAAGGGAAAAATTCTATTTGTCCTGCAGGCTTGCGCCAATTTATTTCCTGCCTGGGAAATCACTGGTAATACAGCATGCTGAGGGGTAGGGTTAGGCCTAGAGGACGTGGACGTGGCCGAGGACGCGTAGGCCCAAGTGAGGGTGTGGGCACAGGCCGAGCTCCTGATCCAGGTGTATCGCAGCCGACTGCTGCGCGATTAGGAGAGAGGCACGTTTCTGGCGTCCCCACATTCATCGCCCAATTAATGGGTCCACGCGGGAGACCTTTATTAGAAAATGAGCAGTGTGAGCAGGTCCTGTCGTGGATGGCAGAAAGTGCTTCGAGCAAGCCATCATCCACCCACAGTTCTGCGCCGTCCAGTGCTGCAAATCCGAATCCTCTGGCTGCTGCTCCTCCTTCCTCCCAGCCTCCTCACTCCACTACAATGACACATGCTCAGGAGCGGGAAGACTCCCAGGAACTGTTCTCGGGCCCCTGCTCAGATTGGGCAGCAGTGGTTCCTCTCCCACCAGAGGAGTTTATCGTCACTGATGCCCAACCATTGGAAAGTTCCCGGGGTCCGGGGGATGAGGCTGGGGACTTCCGGCAACTGTCTCAAGACCTTTCAGTGGGTGAGGAGGACGATGACGATGAGACACAGTTGTCTTGCAGTGAGGTAGTAGTAAGGGCAGTAAGTCCGAGGGAGGAGCGCACAGAGGATTCGTAGGAAGAGCAGCAGGACGATGAGGTGACTGACCCCACCTGGTGTGCAACGCCTACTCAGGACAGGTCTTCAGAGGGGGAGGCAAGGGCAGCAGCAGGGCAGGTTGCAAGAGGCAGTACGGTGTCCAGGGGTAGAGGCAGGGCCAGACCGAATAATCCACCAAGTGTTTCCCAAAGCGCACCCTCGCGCCATGCCACCCTGCAGAGGCCGAAGCGCTCTAAGGTCTGGCAGTTTTTCACTGAGACGCCTGACGACCGACGAACAGTGGTGTGCAACATTTGTCACGCCAAGATCAGCCGGAGAGCCACCACCAACAGCCTCACCACCACCAGCATGCGCAGACATATGATGGCCAAGCACCCCACGAGGTGGGACGAAGGCCGTTCACCGCCTCCGGTTTGCACCGCTGCCTCTCCCCCTGTGCCCCAACCTGCCACTGAGATCCAACCCCCCTCTCAGGACACAGGCACTACCGTCTCCTGGCCTGCACCCACACCCTCACCTCCGGTGTCCTCGGCCCCATCCAGCAATGTCTCGCACCGCACCGTCCAGCCGTCGCTAGCGCAAGTCTTTGAGCGGAAGCGCAAGTACGCCGCCACGCACCCGCACGCTCAAGCGTTAACCGTCCACATAGCGAAATTTATCAGCCTTGAGATGCTGCCGTATAGGGTTGTGGAAACGGAGTCCTTCAAAAGTATGATGGCGGCGGCGGCCCCGCGCTACTCAGTTCCCAGTCGCCACTACTTTTCCCGATGTGCCATCCCAGCCCTGCACGACCACGTCTCCCGCAACATTGTACGCGCCCTCACCAATGCGGTTAGTGGCAAGGTCCACTTAACAACGGACACGTGGACAAGCACAGGCGGGCAGGGCCACTACATCTCCCTGACGGCACATTGGGTGAATTTAGTGGAGGCTGGGACAGAGTCAGAGCCTGGGACCGCTCACGTCCTACCCACCCCCAGAATTGCGGGCCCCAGCTCGGTGGTGGTATGTTCGGCGGTGTATGCTTCCTCCACTAAAGCACCCTCCTCCTCCTCCTCAACCTCTGTCTCGCAATCTAGATGTGTCAGCAGCAGCAGGACGTCGCCAGCAGTCGGTGTCGCGCGGCGTGGCAGCACAGCGGTGGGCAAGCGTCAGCAGGTCGTGCTGAAACTACTCAGCTTAGGAGAGAAGAGGCACACGGCCCACGAACTGCTGCGGGGTCTGACAGAGCAGACCAACCGTTGGCTTGCGCTGCTGAGCCTCCAACCGGGCATGGTCGTGTGTGACAACGGCCGTAACCTGGTGGTGGCTCTGCAGCTCGGCAGCCTCACGCACGTGCCATGCCTGGCCCACGTCTTTAATTTGGTGGTTCAGCGCTTTCTGAAAAGCTACCCACGCTTGTCAGACCTGCTCGTAAAGGTGCGCCGGCTCTGCGCACATTTCCGCAAGTCCCACACGGACACTGCCATCCTGCGCACCCTACAACATCGGTTTAATCTGCCAGTGCACCGACTGCTGTGCGACGTGCCCACACGGTGGAACTCTACGCTCCACATGTTGGCCAGGCTCTATGAGCAGCGTAGAGCTATAGTGGAATACCAACTCCAACATGGGTGGCGCAGTGGGAGTCAGCCTCCTCAATTATTTTCAGAAGAGTGGGCCTGGTTGGCAGCCATCTGCCAGGTCCTTGGAAAAATTGAGGAGTCCACCCAGGTGGTGAGCGGCGATGCTGCAATCATTAGCGTCACCATTCCTCCGCTATGCCTCTTGAGAAGTTCCCTGCAAAACATAAAGGCAAATGCTTTGCGCTCGGAAACGGAGGCGGGGGAAGACAGTATGTCGCTGGATAGTCAGAGCACCCTCCTGTCTATATCTCAGCGCGTTGAGGAGGAGGAGGAGCATGAGGAGGATAAGGAGGAGGGGGAAGAGACAGCTTGGCCCACTGCTGACGATACCCATGCTGCTTGCCTGTCATCCTTTCAGCGTGTATGGCCTGAGGAGGAGGAGGCGGAGGAGGAGGAGGATCCTGAAAGTGATCTTCCTAGTGAAGACAGCCATGTGTTGCATACAGGTACCCTGGCACACATGGCTGACTTCATGTTAGGATGCCTTTCTCGTGACCCTCGTGTTGCACGCATTCTGGCCACTACGGATTACTGGGTGTACACACTGCTCGACCCACGGTATAAGGAGAACCTTTCCACTCTCATTCCCGAAGAGGAAAGGGGTTCGAGAGTGTTGCTATACCACAGGACCCTGGCGTTCAAGCTGATGGTAAAATTCCCCTCCGACAGCGCTAGTGGCAGAAGGCGCAGTTCCGAGGGCCAGGTAGCAGGGGAGGTGCGGAGATCGAGCAGCATGTTCAGCACAGGCAGTGCAACACTCTTTAAGGCCCTGGACAGCTTTATGGCTCCCCACCAAGACTGTGTCACCGCTCCCCAGTCAAGGCTGAGTCGGCGGGAGCACTGTAAAAGGATGGTGAGGGAGTACATAGCCGATCGCACGACCGTCCTCCGTGACGCCTCTGCCCCCTACAACTACTGGGTGTCGAAGCTGGACACGTGGCCTGAACTCGCGCTGTATGCCCTGGAGGTGCTTGCTTGTCCTGCAGCTAGCGTCTTGTCAGAGAGGGTGTTTAGTGCGGCTGGGGGAATCATCACAGATAAGCGTACACGCCTGTCAACCGACAGTGCCGACAGGCTAACACTCATCAAGATGAACAAAGCGTGGATTTCCCCAGACTTCTCTTCTCCACCAGCGGACAGCAGCGATACCTAAGCAATACGTAGGCTGCACCCGCGGATGGAAGCATCGTTCTCTATCACCATCCAAAACAGTGACATTTCTGCTTCACCAATCTGTGTATAATATTCCTCCTCCTCCTCCTGCTCCTCCTCCTGAAACCTCACGTAATCACGCCGAACGGGCAATTTTTCTTTGGGCCACAAGGCTCACTCATATAATTTTTCCAAACAATTTTTATACGTTTCAATGCTCTTACAAGTGATGAAACTTAAACTTGAACCAATTTTTCGTTAAACTGGGCTGCCTCCAGGCCTAGTTACCACTTAAGCCACATTAACCAAAGCGATTAATGGGTTTCACCTGCCATCTTGGTTGGGCATGGCCAATTTTTTCTGAGGTACATTAGTACTGTTGCTACACCAATTTTTTTGGGCCCTCACCTACAGTGTAATCATAGTAATTTCTATGTTCTTCGCCTGCACTCATCGTACAGAAAGGTGTGTGGGGTTGGCCTACACTTTTGCTACATAAATGTAACTGGGGCCTTGTCTATACTGCAGCTACTGAAATGTGAAAGAGACTGTTATCTCCCTAAACTGCTGCAATGGGAATTGTTACTGGGGCTTGTCTTGAGTGCTACTATTACTGAAATGGAACTAAGACTGCGCTCCTCCTATACTGCTGCTTCGGAATTGTTACTGGGGCTTGTCTTGAGTGCTACTATTACTGAAATGGAACTAAGACTGCGCTCCTCCTATACTGCTGCTTCGGAATTGTTACTGGGGCCTGTCTTGAGTGCTACTATTACTGAAATGGAACTAAGACTGCGCTCCCCCAATACTGCTGCTAGTGATATGTTAGTGGGGCCTGTCCCTAATACTACCGCTGAAATGTTAATAAATCTGGGCTCTGCCTATACCGCAGCTAATGGTATGTCACTGGGGTGTGGAAACAGAGGCTTCACAAAGACATGATGGCGGCGAGGCCATTTCCCACCAACGCTGTTACTGTTAAGGTGCATATAACCACGGACACGTGGAGAGGACACATAGTGCCTCCAAAACATCCCCCTCCTCCTCCAACAATGAAAACATTCTTGGCAAATACCTTTGCATTGGTCCGTCTGGTGGCAGTCCAAGAATTTCACCTTTAACGACACTACAAGAGAGCACCACCACCATCCCCCCGCCACGGCCCACTTAATCATGGCCACATTCCGAAAACCAACTACATAAAACCGCGCTACTAGGTCCGCAGTCACCACCACATTACCACCAACGAGGTTACTGTTAAGGTACATATTACCAGTCTGACTGGGGCATGCAGTGTGGGCCAAAACCCACCTGCATTGTATCTGACGTTAGCTCTGCTGAGTAGGGCACTGCAATGGGATATATTTATGTACCGCCGGTGGCTTCCTGACACCCACCCATGCTGTAGGTGCACACGGAGTTTAACCTACATGTGTCCACTTCTAAAGAACCCCAGTCTGACCGGGGCATGCAGTGTGGGCCGAAGCCCACCTGCATTAAGCACGACATTACTACCTCAGCTGTGTTGGGCAATGCAATGGGATATTTTTATGTACCGCCGGTGGGTTTCAGGGAGCCACCCATGCTGTAGGTGCACACGGAGTTTAACCTACATGTGTCCACTTCTAAAGAACCCCAGTCTGACTGGGGCATGCAGTGTGGGCCGAAGCCCACCTGCATTAAGCACGACATTACTACCTCAGCTGTGTTGGGCAATGCAATGGGATATTTTTATGTACCGCCGGTGGCTTCCTGGCACCCACCCATGCTGTGGGTCCACAGGGAGTTGTAAATGCATCTGTTTTCACTTCTAAAGAACCCCAGTCTGACTGGGGAATGCAGTGTGGGCCGAAGCCCATCTGCATTAAGCACGACATTACTACCTCAGCTGTGTTGGGCAATGCAATGGGATATTTTTATGTACCGCCGGTGGGTTCCAGGGAGCCACCCATGCTGTAGGTGCACACGGAATTCCCATTGCGGAGTTGTACCTGCCTGTGACTATTTATAAAAAAACGCGGTCTGACTGGGTCGTGCAGACACCTTGACACCTTGGTGCTCGCTCATCTCTAATAGACAGTATATCTCTTTCACCTTTCCCACTGTCCCTGCCTCACCAGTACTGGCCCTATACTATGTACAATGACTGCAGACTGAGGATGCAATGCTCTGCACGGCCGATATACAAAAAAAAAAAAGCGCAACACCGCTAAAAGCAGCCTCAACAGTACTGCACACTGTCAGATGTGGCCCTAAAAAGGACCGTTGGGGTTCTTGAAGCCTAAAATAACTCCTAACACTCTCCCTATAGCAGCTCCAGCATCAGCAACACTTTCCCTGATCTATGTCAGAATGCATCTGTGGCGAGCCGCGGGAGGGGCCGATTTAAATACTCGGGTGACACCTGATCTCCCCAGCCACTCACTGCAGGGGGGTGGTATAGGGCTTGAACGTCGCAGGGGGAAGTTGTAATGCCTTCCATGTCTTTCTGTTGGCCAGAAAAGCGCGCTAACGTCTCAGAGATGAAAGTGAAAGTAACCCGAACTTCGCGTGGTTCTCGTCTCGAGTAACGTGCATCTCGAACACGCTAATACTCGAACGAGCATCAAGCTCGGACGAGTATGTTCGCTCATCTCTAATAAAGACCGTTCAGGTCGAAACCTCGCATATCTGCCTGCTACTATGAAGCGACAATAAACCTTTTTGGACTTTTGTAAACTGCTTGAAGTGGATATGAGTTCCTGAGTTCTGCACCTCCGTTTTCTGCTGGATTTGCTATTGAAGATCGGTAGGTTAACGGTCATTTCTTCCCCACGGTGTGGATGTCTACGTTGTGCCGCTGGCTGCTCTCTCTCTCTCCTTGGAATGTATGCCTTTTGTCTGCAATTATTCCATGAAGACCACTTCTGGCCAGACTTCTTTGACAGTAGATGGATGTCCCTGGTTCCATTGGCGTAAATATAGGGGATGTGGAGGATGTGGTTGCACCCGGGCCCAGGAGCCTTAGGAGGCCCTTAAGACCTCTATTTTTTCATATAGGGAGTCCAGTACTATGAATAAAGCATTATAGTTGGGGGCCCAGTTACAGGTCTTGCATTGGGGTCCAGGAGCTTCAAGTTACGTCTTTGCCTGGCTCCCACTGTTTTCTGCCAGTTCGGAGCTGATGGCACTGCTAGACATCTTCTGATTTCAAAGGAACGTAAGCCTGATGTGTCTTTCATCTGCTGCACTAAGTTTCCTTGGTTGACCACTGTGTCTATGGTCCTGAGTATTGCCTGTTTCATTCTAATGAAGACCTGGAGGTCCATTTTAGGTCACAAGACGATCTGCACACAATAGGTTTAGGTAGGAGTAGTCAAAGAGCAAGAACCTCATGTGAGATGATGGCTAAACATGTCACTAGAGATGAGCGAACGTACTCGTCCGAGCTTGATATTCGTGCGAATATTACGGTGTTCGGAATGCTCGTTACTCGTAACGAGTACCACGCGGTGTTCTGGTTACTTTCAGTTTCCTCTCTGAGACGTTAGCGCGCTTTTCTGGCCAATTGAAAGACAGGGAAGGCATTACAACTTCCCCCTGTGACGTTCAAGCCCTATACCACCCCCCTGCTGTGAGTGGCTGGGGAGATCTGATGTCACCCCAGTATAAAAATCGGCCCCTCCCGCGGCTCGCCACACATGCCTTGTGACTTAGCTGAGGGAAAGTACTATCGTGCTGGAGCTGCTGTAGGGAGAGCGTTAGGAGTTAGTGTAGGCTTCAAGAACCCCAAAGGTCCTTCTTAGGGCCACATCTACCTGTGTGCAGGCTGCTGCTAGCAGTGGGTTTTTTTTTTTTCTTCTCAAAATCGGCAGTGCAGAGCATTGCACCCGGCATTAGGGACAGAAGTGGTGCTTAGGCAGGGAGAGTGTTAGGAGTGAGTGTAGCCTTCAAGAACCTCAACGGTCCTTTCTAGGGCCACATTTAACTGTGTGGAGTACTGTGCAGGCTGCTGTTAGCTGTGTTGGTTTTTTGTTTTTTTTCTCAAAATCGGCGGTGCAGAGCATTACACCCGGCATTAGGGACAGAAGTGGTGCTTAGGCAGGGAGAGTGTTAGGAGTCAGTGTAGCCTTCAAGAACCTCAACGGTCCTTTCTAGGGCCAAATTTAACCGTGTGCAGTACTGTGCTGGCTGCTGTTAGCAGTGTTGCTTTTTTTTTTTTTTTCTAAAAATCGTCTGTGCAGAGCATTGCACCCTCCATTGATACTACAGGGACAGAATTGTGTAGGCAGGGCCACAACACAGTTATTGTTCATTGAATATACGCAGTGGGGCCTTCCCTTTGCAAAAAAGCGAAAAAATTATATTTGGCCTGCCTGTGTCAGTCCTAAGGTCTCCGTGTACGTGTGTGCTGCGTGGAGAACGTACAAAAATCAGACGCAACCAGCTACGGTTTACTGCAGGCTTGCGCCATTGTCTTTCCTGACTGGCAAATACCTGCTCTGCCAGAGTTAATAACTCTGCTACACTAAAGTTGTGTGACACTTTTTCAGGGCCACACCACAGTTATTAAACATATTGTTCATTGAATATACGCAGTGGGGCCTTCCCTTTGCAAAAAAGCGAAAAAATTATATTTGGCCTGCCTGTGTCAGTCCTAAGGTCTCCGTGTACGTGTGTGCTGCGTGGAGAACGTACAAAAATCAGACGCAACCAGCTACGGTTTACTGCAGGCTTGCGCCATTGTCTTTCCTGACTGGCAAATACCTGCTCTGCCAGAGTTAATAACTCTGCTACACTAAAGTTGTGTGACACTTTTTCAGGGCCACACCACAGTTATTAAACGTATTGTTCATTGAATATACGCAGTGGGGCCTTCCCTTTGCAAAAAAGCGAAAAAATTATATTTGGCCTGCCTGTGTCAGTCCTAAGGTCTCCGTGTACGTGTGTGCTGCGTGGAGAACGTACAAAAATCAGACGCAACCAGCTACGGTTTACTGCAGGCTTGCGCCATTGTCTTTCCTGACTGGCAAATACCTGCTCTGCCAGAGTTAATAACTCTGCTACACTAAAGTTGTGTGACACTTTTTCAGGGCCACACCACAGTTATTAAACGTATTGTTCATTGAATATACGCAGTGGGGCCTTCCCTTTGCAAAAAAGCGAAAAAAATTATATTTGGCCTGCCTGTGTCAGTCCTAAGGTCTCCGTGTACGTGTGTGCTGCGTGGAGAACGTACAAAAATCAGACGCAACTAGCTACGGTTGAGTGCAGCCTTGCGCCAATTTCTTTCCTGCCTGGGAAATCAAATCACTAGTAATACAGCATGCTGAGGGGTAGGGGTAGGCCTAGAGGATGTGGACACGGCCAAAGACGCGGAGGGCCAAGTGAGGGTGTGGGCACAGGCCGAGCCAGTGCGGTGGCCAGGGGTAGAGGCAGGGCCAGACCGAATAATCCACCAACTGTTTCCCAAAGCGCCCCCTCGCGCTATGCCACCCTGCACAGGTCAAGGTGCTCTACGTTGTGGCAGTTTTTCACAGAGACGCCTGACGACCGACGAACAGTGGTGTGCAACCTTTGTCGCGCCAAGATCAGCTGGGGAGGCACCACCAACAGCATGCGCAGGCATATGATGGCCAAGCACCCCACAAGGTGGGACGAAGGCCGTTCACCGCCTCCGGTTTGCACCACTGCCTCTCCCCCTGTGCCCCAACCTGCCACTGAGATCCAACCCCCCTCTGAGGACACAGGCACTACCGTCTCCGGGCCTGCACCCACACCCTCACCTCCGCTGTCCTCGGCCCCATCCAGCAATGTCTCTCAGCGCAGCGTCCAGACGTCGCTAGTGCCACAGTTTGAGCGCAAGCGCAAGTACGACGCCACACACCCGCACGCTCAAGCGTTAAACGTGCACATTGCAAAATTGATCAGCCTAGAGATGCTGCCGTATAGGCTTGTGGAAACGGAGGCTTTCAAAAGCATGATGGCGGCGGCGGCCCCGCGCTACTCGGTTCCCAGTCGCCACTACTTTTCCCGATGTGCCGTCCCAGCCCTGCACGACCACGTCTCCCGCAACATTGTACGCGCCCTCACCAACGCGGTTACTGCCAAGGTCCACTTAACAACGGACACGTGGACAAGCACAGGCGGGCAGGGCCACTATATCTCCCTGACGGCACATTGGGTGAATTTAGTGGAGGCTGGGACAGAGTCAGAGCCTGGGACCGCTCACGTCCTACCCACCCCCAGAATTGCGGGCCACAGCTCGGTGGTGCTATCTGCGGCGGTGTATGCTTCCTCCACTAAAGCACCTTCCTCCTCCTCCTCCAACGCAACCTCTGTCTCGCAATCAAGATGTGTCAGCAGCACGTCGCCAGCAGTCGGTGTCACGCGGCGTGGCAGCACAGCGGTGGGCAAGCGTCAGCAGGCCGTGCTGAAACTACTCAGCTTAGGAGAGAAGAGGCACACGGTCCACGAACTGCTGCAGGGTCTGACAGAGCAGACCGACCACTGGCTTGCGCCGCTGAGCCTCCAACCGGGCATGGTCGTGTGTGACAACGGCCGTAAGCTGGTGGCGGCTCTGCAGCTCGGCAGCCTCACGCACGTGCCATGCCTGGCCCATGTCTTTAATTTGGTGGTTCAGCGCTTTCTGAAAAGCTACCCCCACTTGTCATACCTGCTCGGAAAGGTGCGCCAGCTCTGCGCACATTTCCGCAAATCCCACACGCACGCTGCCACCCTGCGGACACTGCAACATAGGTTTAATCTGCCAGTGCACCGACTGCTGTGCGACGTGCCCACACAGTGGAACTCTACGCTCCACATGTTGGCCAGACTCTATGAGCAGCGTAGAGCTATAGTGGAATACCAACTCCAACTTGTGCGGTGCAGTGGGAGTCAGCCTCCTCAATTATTTACAGAAGAGTGGCCCTGGTTGGCAGCCATCTGCCAGGTCCTTGGTAAATTTGAGGAGTCTACCCAGGTGGTGAGCGGCGATGCTGCAATCATTAGCGTCACCATTCCTCTGCTATGCATCTTGAGAAGTTCCCTGCAAAGCATAAAGGCAGACGCTTTGCGCTCGGAAACAGAGCCGGGGGAAGACAGTATGTCGCTGGATAGTCAGAGCACCCTCCTGTCTATATCTCAGCGCGTTCAGGAGGAGGAGGAGGAGCATGAGGAGGATGAGGAGGAGGGGGAAGAGACAGCTTGGCCCACTGCTGATGGTACCCATGCTGCTTGCCTGTCATCCTTTCAGCGTGTATGGCCTGAGGAGGAGGAAGAGGAGGAGGAGGAGGATCCTGAAAGTGATCTTCCTAGTGAAGACAGCCATGTGTTGCGTACAGGTACCCTGGCACACATGGCTGACTTCATGTTAGGATGCCTTTCTCGTGACCCTCGCGTTACACGCATTCTGGCCACTACGGATTACTGGGTGTACACACTGCTCGATCCACGGTATAAGGAGAGCCTTTGCACTCTCATTCCCGAAGAGGAAAGGGATTCGAGAATGATGCTATACCACAGGGCGCTGGTGGACAAACTGATGGTAAACTTCCCATCCGACAGCGCTAGTGGCAGAAGGCGCAGTTCCGAGGGCCAGGTAGCAGGGGAGGCGCAGAGATCAGGCAGCATGTACAGTGCAGGCAGGGGAACATTCTCCAAGACCTTTGCCAGCTTTATGGCTCCCCACCAAGACTGTGTCACCGCTCCCCAGTCAAGGCTGAGTCGGCGGGAGCACTGTAAAAGGATGGTGAGGGAGTACGTAGCCGATCGCACGACCGTCCTCCGTGACGCCTCTGCCCCCTACAACTACTGGGTGTCGAAGCTGGACACGTGGCCTGAACTCGCGCTGTATGCCCTGGAGGTGCTTGCTTGTCCTGCGGCTAGCGTCTTGTCAGAGAGTGTGTTTAGTGTGGCTGGGGGAATCATCACGGATAAGCGTACCCACCTGTCAACCGACAGTGCCGACAGGCTTACACTCATCAAGATGAACAAAGCCTGGATTTCCCCAGACTTCTCTTCTCCACCAGCGGACAGCAGCGATACGTAAGCAATACGTAGGCTGCACCCGTGGATGGAAGCTACGTTCTCTCTCACCATCCAAAACGGGGACATTTCTGCTTCATCAATTTGTGTATAATATTCCTCCTCCTCCTCCTGCTCCTCCTCCCGAAACCTCACGTAATCACGCTGAACGGGCAATTTTTCTTAGGGCCACAAGGCTCACTCATATAATTTTTCTAAACAATTTTTATATGTTTCAATGCTCTTAAAAGCGTTGAAACTTTAACTTGAACCAATTTTTTGTTAAACTGGGCTGCCTCCAGGCCTAGTTACCACTTAAGCCACATTAACCAAAGCGATTAATGGGTTTCACCTGCCCTCTTGGTTGGCCATGGCCAATTTTTTGGATGTACATTAGTACTGTTGATACAGCAATTTTTGTGGGCCCTCGCCTACAGTGTAATCAAATGAATTTTTAGCCCACCTGCATTACAGCTGACGTTACATCCGCTGTGTTGGGCAATGCAATGGGATATTTTTGTGTATCGCCGGTGGGTTCCAGGGAGCCACCCATGCTGTAGGTGCACACGGAGTTTAACCTACATCTGTCCACTTGTAAAGAACCCCAGTCAGACTGGGGCATGCAGTGTGGGCCGAAGCCCACCTGCATTAAGCACGACATTACTACCTCAGCTGTGTTGGGCAATGCAATGGGATATTTTTATGTACCGCCGGTGGCTTCCTGGCACCCACCTATGCTGTGGGTCCACAGGGAATTATAAATGCATCTGTTTCCACTTGTAAAGAACCCCAGTCTGACTGGGGCATGCAGTGTGGGCCGAAGCCCATCTGCATTAAACATGACATTACTACCTCAGCTGTGATGGGCACTGCAATGGGATATTTTTATGTACCGCCGGTGGGTTCCAGGGAGCCACCCATGCTGTCGGTCCACAGGGACTTCACAATAGGGAGTTGTACCTGCCTGTGTCTATGAATTAAAAAGCCCGGTCTGACTGGGGCATGCAGACACCTTGACAGAATGAATAGTGTGTGGCACATAGGTTCCCCATTGCTATGCCCACGTGTGCAGCTCCTGATGGCGGTGGCACAGGATTATATTTCTCATTGCTTCTGTACAGCATTGTGGGCTATCGCCCCGCCCCTTTTAAAGAGGGTCGCTGCCTAGCCGTGCCAACCCTCTGCAGTGTGTGCCTGCGGTTCCTCCTCATGGCAGACGCACTTATAAATAGACATGAGTGTGGCGTGGCATGAGGGCAGCTGAAGGCTGCGCAGGGACAATTTGGTGTGCGCTGTGGACACTGGGTCGTGCGGGGGGGGTTGGGCAGCATGTAACCCAGGAGAAGTGGCAGCGGAGTGTCATGCAGGCAGTGATTGTGCTTTGTTGGAGGTAGTGTGGTGCTTAGCTAAGGTATGCATTGCTAATGAGGGCTTTTCAGAAGTAAAAGTTTTTGGGAGGGGGGGGGGGGGCACTCTTGCCGGTATTGTGGCTTAATAGTGGGACCTGGGAACTTGAGATGCAGCCCAACATGTAGCCCCTCGCCTGCCCTATCCGTTGCTGTGTCGTTCCCATCACTTTCTTGAATTGCCCAGATTTTCACACATGAAAACCTTAGCGAGCATCGGCGAAATACAAAAATGCTCGGGTCGCCCATTGACTTCAATGGGGTTCGTTACTCGAAACGAACCCTCGAGCATCGCGATAATTTCGTCCCGAGTAACGAGCACCCGAGCATTTTGGTGCTCGCTCATCTCTACATGTCACAGATGTAGCAGACGTTAATGCATTAAATGCACAGTTGCTGCAAATGGTACTTTGACTTTTTCAATGGCTTCTGTAAAGTTAAGTCATATCAGTGTAACCAGAACTCTTTTTCTACGACTTGACACTTTACCAAAGGATGATATCTTAACTAGTGATGAGCGGTTAGTGGAATATTTGGTTTATGTCAGGATCGGGACGATTTTACCAAAATCATCGTGAATCAGGATGGCTAATTTCGACTCCTATTAAAGTCAATGGCACTAAAAATCAGTTTCACTATTTTGTCCTCCAGAAAGTAGCAAATGCAACCAAAGCCCCCCAAATTGTATGGGAATATAGCCACACATCTATGGAATACCATGCTCCTTCCAAAAATTGGTCAAAATTGTGTAGAGTGGTATAGGTGTTACTGAAAACAAACGTAGGCCCACGCAGGGTCTCCTAGATTCAAAATTGTGCCAAGGAAGACAGCAAGTGTGGTCAGAGGTATAACTTGAAGCATCTGGGCCCGAATTCAAAATCTGTAACAAGGCCCCAACTATACTATTAGGCTTACTATATAGAGAAGATAGGTCTTATGGGCGTACTAAGGGTTCTGGGCCCAGGAGCAACAACATCCCCTGCATCACCTATAGTTACATCCCTTAGTGTGGTGCTTATTTAACCCCTTAGTGACAAAGCCTGTTTGCGCCTTAGTGACGGAGCCAAATTTTGGAAATCTGACATGTGTCACTTAACATATCATGACTCCGTAAAGGCTTTGCATATCCAAGTGATTCTGACATTGTTTTTTCACCACATATTGTACTTCATTTAGGTAGTAAAAATAGACCCATAGAATTTGTGTATATTTGTTAAAAACGCCAAAAATGGGAAAATTTTGAAAAATTGTCTTTTTCACATTTTCAACTGTAATATCTCAAATATGTGCAAACATACTGTATAAATTTTTGCTCAGATATATATTTCCATCTGTTCACTTTATTCTGAATGCACGTTTAAAAAACTTTTGTTTTTTTTAACCATTTAGGAGACGTACAAATTTAACATTACTTATCAACATTTTGAGGAACACTTTATTTTCCGGCACCAAGCCAAGATTGCAAAGGCTCATAGGTGTCAGAATTATAGATACCCCCACAAATGACCCCATTTAAAAAACTACACCCTTTAGTGTATTCACTGAGGGGGTCAGGAGTATTTTGACCCCACAGTTTCTTTTCAGGAATTAATGCAATTTAGAGTAGAAAAAAATAAAATTTCATATTTTTGCAAATACGTAATTTGTAACACAGAATTTTTTTCTATAGTGCACATAAAATTGAGGATTTACACCTCAAAATGGATACCCCCGTTTGTGCCGTGTTTAGAAACATACCCATTGCGGCCCTAATATTATGTCCATATGCACAACGGGACCCAAACCGAAAGGGGCAGGGAGTGGCTTTCAGATCAGACATTTTGCTTGAAGGCGTTTTAGGCCCCATTGCTCACTTGTAGACCCCTCGAGCGGCCAAAACACGAGGACCCCCACAAATGACCTCATTTTGGAAACTAGACCTCTTAGCGCATTAATCTAGGGGTGTACTGCGTATTTTGACACAACAGTTTTTGAATGAATCAAAGCAAAGCAGAAGGAAAAAAATTACAATTTTTGTTTTTTTTATCAATTATGTGATTTTAAAAACAGTTTTTTTGGACAGCAGACATATGAATGGAGGCTTTCACCCAAAAATGGATACCCCCGTTTGTACCGTGTTCAGAAACATACCCATTGTGGCCCTAATCTTCTGTCCGTATGCACAATGGGGCCCTAACCAAAAGGAGCAGCGGGTGGTTTTCAGAACAGACATTTTGCTTGAAGGTGATTTAGGCCCCATTGCCCACTTGTAGACCCCGTGAGCGACCAAAACGACAGAGGACCCCCACAAATGACCCCATTTTAAAAACTACACCCCTTAATGCATTTATCTAGCGGTGAACTGCGTATTTTGACCCCACAGTTTTTAAATGAATCGAAGCAAAGCAGAAGGAAAAAATTATGATTTTCGTTTTTTTGGCAATTTTGTCATTTTAAAAATAGTCTTTTTTGTACAGCATAAATAGGAATGAAGACTTTCACCCCAAAATGTATACCCCCATTTGTCCCGTGTTCAGAAACATACCCATTGTGGCCCTAATTTTCTGTCTGGATGCATAATGGGGCCCAAACTGAACGGAGCATCAAACTTTAACTGTCTTTTGACTTTTACGTGATCGCCATTATCCATTAGATAATGGCGATCACGTGACCGAAGACTGCTGACCGCGGTCCCCGTGACATCTCCAAGCTCTTGGCTACCTTTAGTAGCCAGGAGCAAGGAGATTTTAAATTTCCTCTTGCCCTCCCCAGCTTCTGCGCTTGTGTCCGCAATTTTGGTGACGGGCGCATGCGCCAAAACTGGAGGAAGGTCCCATCAGGGGACCTCACCGGTGGCCTTATTTGAGTAATTTCACCTCCCATCACAGATACGATCCGTGACGGGAGGTGAAAATTGAGCTTTTTTTACTTTTACGTGATCGCCGTTATCCATTGGATAACGGCGATCACGTGACTGGGAAAAGCGTACCGTGGCACCCCATGAAATCTCCAGGCTCTTGGCTACATTTAGTAGCCAGGTACGGGGAGATTTTAAATTACTGCGCCAATCTGCGGCTTTTGTGCCTGCGTCCGCCATTTTGGCGACGGACGCATGCGCAGAAGCCGGGCAAGGTCCGCGGATAAATCTGGTGGCTTAAGGTACCTAATTTCATCTTCCCTCATGGATATGATCTATGAGGTGAGATGAAACAAACTTTTTATCTTTTTTTTTTTTTACACTTTTTAAACTTTTTTTTACTTTTACATGATCGCTGCTATCCATTGGATAGCAGCGATCATGTGACCGGGAGCCACATACAGCAGTTCCCGGTGACAGCTCCCTGCTCTCGGCTACTCATTCTTGCCAGGAGCAGGGAGTTTTTAAATTTCCCGGGCCTCCCGGCTCTCTGCGTATGCGCGTGACGTAATGCGTCTGGCGTGCATGCGCAGACGCTGGCAGCAGGGCCGGGGAGAACAGTAAAGATGCCAGACGCTGTGGAGGAGCGGGGGTGAGTACTCTCAGCTCCCCTTACAGATCCGATCCATAAGGGGAGCTGAAATCTTAATTGTTTTGAACTTTTCTGTTACTTTAACGCGATCGCCGAGATCCGGTGGATACTGGCGATCACGTTACCGGGGGTGCGGTCCCGCGGCCCGGGATGAAAGCTCTATGCTGTCGGCTACCTCCGGTAACCGGCAGCATGGAACTATCACGTCCTGAGCCTGCAGGGCTGTCATTCCTAGAGGATGTATAATGCTACGTCCTCTAGGAATAAAGCCCAGCCGGCCAGGACATAGAATCCCGATGGGGCCGTCACTAAGGGGTTAAAGCAATGTCATAAAGTTTGCAAAGGACAAATTCTACCAGGTGAACAGAACAGCCAAGCATGGACCTTCTCTATGAAAAGCTCTTGAGCTACAGCTGTTTTTTGTGTTTGTTCCTTTCCCCATCCAGGGCATACACAGCAGCTTTCGCCAGCACCACAGCTCAAGCACATCAATCCTCCCTCTATCAGCTTTCACATCCATACATGGCTCTGGGGAATACGGTGGTTTGTACTATCCTGCATTTAGTTGCTATACCGATATCCCTACTTTTCTAGATTTTGTCCATGTTTAGCATAGCACTTCACCCCAATGCTGTCCTACGTTTTATCTCTGGCATAGATTCTCCAGCCTGCTCAATTTTTGAGCCAAGGAAGATGAAGTCTCGCACGCACTCTATGACATCATTGTTGATTTTTTTGCAGTTGTCAAAATTTTAGTCTTCTTTAGGGCTTAGTCACACGGGCGCATAGGCACCCGTACACAGGCACCGATGCGCCCGTGTGACTGAGCCCTTACTGCATGAAGAAGACGGCCGCACTTCAGGACGGACGACTCCCCGCAGCGCCGAAAAAAAAGAACACATGACCGTCAATGGAGCCGGTCACATGTTCTTTATTCTGGCAGTGCGGAGATTCGTCCGCATCTGCAGTGCGCCCGTGTGACTAAGCCCTCAAATTCAGGTGGAGGCCTATTTTTTCAATTTAAGTTTTAATCTTCCATATCAGCTGCTTCAGACCGGCTTCTGTTTCTGCAAGCAGAGTTGTGTCATCTGCATAACAGAGATTGTTGATGTTTCTTCCACCTATTCTCACCCCGATTTCCAATTTGTCTTGGTCCATTTTCCACGTGATCACTTCAGCATATAGGTTAAACAAGAAGGGTGAGAGGACGCAGCTCTGTCGGATGCCTTTGCCGATCCTAAACCAATCTATGTCCCCAAAATGTGTTCTAAAAGTGGCTTCTGGATTGTTATAAAGAGATTTTTTTGTTTACTTGTTAGTATAGTTTTATGTAACTTATTAGATAACTTTGTAGTTCGCAGAAAACCCCTGCTAGCTGCGTAAGGCCTGCAAATAGTTCACGGTGGCCGAACTGGCGACTTTGATTTCTGAGGCCACTGACATACACTGTGTGTATTTGCTGTTTCCCTGTCTGGTTTACTTTAGTTTTATAATAACACAAAACACCACCGCCAACTAAATAAGCTGCAATCCCTGGGCAGCACGATATAACAGAAGGTCACACAGCACAACATGGATATTTGTGCAGTGTCCCTGTTTGACGCAGTGTAATTGATTTCCCCAAACCCCATTGTTAGCTGTGTAAGGCCTGCAAATAATTTGTAGTGGCCAGAGTGGCGAACCTAAATGACATTTGAGGACACAAACAGATAGCTGCAATATTCCCCACACCAAAGTGCAGTTTGTCTATCTACTTTGCTGCTATATATGGTGATAGCAGCAGAAATATACCCTCTCCCAATGTGCAGACCATGTTTCATATAGGCATATAAACGTGATGCAGCTGCTTGTTCTGCTCCCTCCAATAGATCCCCATTTAAGTTTTATGTTGGTATTCAAGCTTCCACTCCCAGTAGCAATATCTGTTCCTATTAACAACAGGCCACGTGTTAAATAGACATATAAGCAAATGCAACTTCTTTCTCTGCTGCCTCTAATATAACCTTGGCATACAAATTTTTACATCAGCAGTAATATAATTTCTGTGGAATATCTGGTCCTAACAACAGACTACATATTATATAGGCATATAAATATGATGCAGCTTCTCTGTCCTGTGCTCAACTCTAAAATGGGCACTGGTTACACTATGCCTATTTTATATATGGCTAGATCATGTGATGCGGCCATTCAATAAAACTGCTATCCATATGTAAAGTGGAAGACACATTTGGTGACATCATAAAAGCACCTTGGCTACTGATTGGCTGCATGCTGATCTCCGTAGCAGGCATTATGGGAAATTCAATTTTCATGTGATTTTTTGCCAAAAAACCATGTCGGACTAACTCAAAAATAGGGTCAATTTTATTTCTAAGCCAATCAAGACTTTCCCCAATTATAATTCCCCTCCGGACAATAAAATGTTCTGTTTCAAAATAAAAATCTTAAGGGTGACTACCCACTACAGTTTTTTTTTCCTGCAAATAGTGATTGCGCAAAATCGCAATTTACCGTGAAATCGCGATTTTGCGCGATCGCGATTTTAACATTACAAGTCCCATAGACCCCTGCAGAAAAAAAACCACCGCGAATTTCGCTGTGAAAAAAAACTGTAGTGGGTAGTCACCCTTAAGTACGGTTTATCATATGGGAAAGAAATAAGCGGAACCATCTGCGTATAAACATTATTTACCTGGTCATTTAGCCAAAAACTGCCAAAAATAATTGGTGACCTTGATCTTGTACATTAATCGCTCAGTGCCATATAAATGATTTGTGGCTGCAGCATCTCATGTCTTCATAATGAGAAGTCTTGCGTTTATCGCTGTCCTTGTAGCGGGCGGTAAGTTATTAAGGATGAAATATTCCATTTCTGCTGTGTACTACAATTGGCTCACGGAGGACATTTCTTTCCTGTAGGCAACGTGATATAACAATGATGCAATAATTACTGCAAACTAAATCATCAATTACCCCACGGCATATTTCCTAAATGGATGAAGCTCCACAAAGGACTCCATGTCCACCTGGATGCAACGCCTTTCTAGTCCTACTTACGGATACTCACTCCTGTGAGCCCACCTGTGTATAGTTAATTTCAAAATCCTCATGTGCGGAGTGGTGAGGGTGCATGGAAACTTGGGGGATGCCAAGGTGGTATCCATTCAACAACTAGCGATGGCCTAACCTCAGAATGTCATCAGTAGTAGATAAATGGTATCTGTTGTCTGGGACACCTATGATTAGCTGTGCACCAGGCCAGTGCACTTGTGTACTGAAATGAATTCCACAGGAAGTAGACTGCTCCATTCGCAAAGCAAAGGCCAAGCTTGGTATTGCAGGCAAAGTTCTCATTCATTTCAGTGAAAACTTGGCCTGCAATACCAAGCCTGGCCACTACAGTAAGAACAGAGCTGTCTGCTTCTTTCAGATCTTAGTTCAGTACACGGATGCATTGGCCTGGCACACAGCTGATTGGTGGGGGTCCCAGGCAGCAGATCCCAACTTGTCTACTACTGATGACCTATCCTTAGGATAGGTTATCGATAGTTTACAACCGGATAACCTTTTTAAACACCTTCGCCGATATGAAGCCTTTTGGATATTTCAGCTGGAGACAAGTCATCCTTTGGGTTTAAATTATAAGAATGACCTACTGTATCTATATTAATATATATGGCTTTTTACATTTGACACATTTCATAGTATTGCAGATTGGTACCATTCAGTGTATTACTGCTCATTTAACGTCGTGTGACTTTTAATGCAGCAATCATTGGCTGACATGAGTTTTAATTGTTTTAGTGTCACTTTATGATTTGCCATGACTACAAGTATTCGTAAGCTGGAAATGCATTGGTACCCAAGCAGAAGCATTTGTCAGCATTTATGTTTTAATCCATGTAATTAATAAAGTGATTTTAATGAATCTTGCTGTGCTGGAAGATACATTGTTGTTGGCTTCACACGGGATCACTATTGTTGTCTGAATAACCGCGAATGTGAGCAACTGTCGTTTTGTGTAAACATGACCACCAAGGGAGGGGGGGGGGGGGCGAGAATAAGTTAGTTAGTCACTAGTGATACCCCTCTCTCTCCCTTTCTATTCTTCTCTCTCTTTTCTCTCTCTCATCTTTCTCCTCTCCGCCACACTCTTCCTCTCTCTCACTCTCCCCCTTTCTCCTTTCTATCCCTCGGTTTCTCTCCTTTCTTTCCCTCTCCTTTTTCTCCCATCTTTCTCTTTTCTTTTCCCCTTCTCTCCTTTTTGTCCCCTCTCCTCCAACTCTTTCCTTTTCCTCAATCACACTCCTCTCCTTCTCTCTGATCCCTTTTTTCTCTCTCTTTCTCCCTCCTTTCTCCTGTCTCTCCCTTGGTTTTTCTCTTCTGTCTAATCTCTTTCTCCTCTCTGCTTCACTCTTCTTTTTGCTCTCTATCCCTCAGTCACCATCCTCTCTCCCTCTCCTTTCTCTCCTCTCTTTCTCCTGTCCTTATCTATTCTCTCTCCCCCACTCTTTCCTCATTCTCCGTATCACTCTTCTTATTTCACCTCTTTCTACTCTCCCACTGTCTCTCTCTTCTCTTCTCTCTCTATCCTCTCTCTCCTTGCTTTCTCTCTCCCTCTCCCCCCACTTACTCCTCTCCATTTCACTCTTCCTCTCTTTTCCCTCCTCCCCTCTCTATCGCTCCCCCTTTCTTCTCTCTTTCTCCTCTCCCTAAATCACTTTCTCTCTTTCACTCCTTTCTCCTCTCTTCCACATCTCTCTCCTTTCTCCCCATACTTTCTCATTTCTTTCCCTAGTTGTCTCCATTTCATTCTTCCCCATTCTTGCCTCTCTCTTTTCCCTCTATATTGTTTACTCTCTCCTCTTTCTCTTTCTCCTTTTTTACTCTTTGCTTCTCTCTTTTCCACTACTCTCTCTCACTCCCCTCCTCCCACTCTCTCCTCTTTCTCCATCTCACTGTTCCCCTCTCTTTCTGTTCTATTGCTCCTTCTCTCTCCTCACCCCATCTCTCCTTTCTCAACCGCATCTATTACTCCCTCTCTCTCTTCTCCTCTTTCTCTTCTTTCCCTCTCTTCCCTCACCTTCCTTCTCTCTATCACTTCCTCTCTCTATCTCTGCTCTTTTTCTTCTGCCCCATCTCTCTCTTCTTTCTCTTCCCCTTCTCTCCTCTCTGTATCACACCGTCTCTTTTTTTCTCTCTCACTCCTTTCTCATCCATCTCGCCCTCTCTCTCCTCTCTCTATATCGCTCCTCTCTCTCTTTCCTCTTTCTCCTCTCTCAACTTTCTACTTCTCTCGCATCTTTATTTCCCCTCTTTATCGCTCCCTCTTTCTTTTTTCTCTCTCCACTATTTCTTTCTTTTTGCTCTCTTTTCTCTCTTGTTTTAAAGACTGAAATTGAAATAGAAGTGAAAAATAATCGCTGAATATAAACAAAGAACAGATGTCTGAACACTAGCAACTCACTTTAGTGACTATTTTGACCAGCTATGGATAGGATAGTTGTCCCATGTAAAGCCACCCTTACTCTTGCTCAAGCCCTGGGGCAGGGTAGCCATCTTCTATTTACAGTGCTAGAGAAAAGACGTTGAAGAGCATGGATCATTTCAACTCAACAATGAAACTTGTTATAAAGACCAAAGTTTGAGAAGACCACCTCTATACTGAGCTCCCCTCCTTCCTGCTTCTTCATTTATTGACAGATACTACTTGTTTGCCGACCTTGGCTTTTCACGACTCCGCTACTTGCCTGCTCCTCCTATACCGTAACAGATACTACTTGTGCGCCGACCTTGGCTTTTCACGACTCCGCTACTTGCCTGCTCCTCCTATACCGTAACAGATACTACTTGTGCACCGACCTTGGCATTCCACAACTCTGCTACTTGCCTGCTCCTCCTATACCGTAACAGATACTACTTGTGCACCGACCTTGGCATTCCATGACTCCGCTACTAGCCTGTTCCTCCTGTACTGCAACAGATACTACTTGTGCACTGACCTCGGCTTTCCATGACCACGCTACTGATGCACACTAGTTACAATCTAGTGACTCCGACCTAGAACAGGACCGTTACACCTCTAGAGTTAATCCCCACCAACTTCTAAAAAAGCATCGATGCCAGTACAACTCTTCAAAAAGTCGCAATTTTGGCACTGGTGCCAAAATTATAACCCCTTGATGATGTATTTCTAGAAAAAGCCAGATAATAAACAAGCCCCAATAATGCTTTGGCTCCATTCACATTTGTGCCATGACTTCTGTTTGGATCATTATTACAGCATTATAGCATGCGCTATATATATTATATGGGTCAGAATGGTCCCTTGGCACTACAAAAATATCAAAAGAATATATAAAATGATAGATGATGGAGAGATAGATTAGATGGATATGAAATAGATAATCACATGTTCATATTGATTCTTCTCAGCCTTCTCCAATCGTTCTGGAGGTGATGATGACAGGATTGTCCAGGGTTTTTCCTGTCAGAAGAATTCCAGACCTTACCAGGCGTCCCTGCAGGCTGGTGGGATGCACTTCTGTGGAGGAGCCCTCATTGCAGATCAGTGGGTTCTGACTTCTGCGCAGTGTTATCAAAGGTAAGTTAAACCTTCCAGTTTGTAGAGATGGGGGGGGGGGGGGGGTTTCACAGTTGCAGGACGAACACCTCGATGAAAAAATGGATATGTCACAGTAGGGTTCAGTTAAGTCTCTAAAACATAGCTTTTATTGAAAAACTAAATAAAAAGGAGTTTGTAACACAAAGTCCTAAACTCTAGACACAAATACACAAATAAATAAAAAACTGCACCCCTATGTCAAATGAGGGGAAAGCAGTATATACGTTGCCTAGGAACCGATATTTTCTCCCAACGGAATTAAAGTTTCTATTTTTGTTCTCCGTGGTATATATCCTAGAGCTAGTTGGATAGGCTCGTTAAGAATGGTGTTCCAGCTTGTATAGACAGCTATAGATATTCAATAGATGGGGGACTTGTATCCCCATCTATTGAATATCTATAGCTGTCTATACAAGCTGGAACACCATTCTTAACGAGCCTATCCAACTAGCTCTAGGATATATACCACGGAGAACAAAAATAGAAACTTTAATTCCGTTGGGAGAAAATATCGGTTCCTAGGCAACGTATATACTGCTTTCCCCTCATTTGACATAGGGGTGCAGTTTTTTATTTATTTGTGTATTTGTGTCTAGAGTTTAGGACTTTGTGTTACAAACTCCTTTTTATTTAGTTTTTCAATAAAAGCTATGTTTTAGAGACTTAACTGAACCCTACTGTGACATATCCAGTTTGTAGAGATGAAATTGAATTTCTATCAACTCTTCCAACTCGGAGGGTGCATGGGGTGTAATGCAGAGTCTAAGCATCTGGGGGTACGGAGTGTACTCTTTTCCGTCCCAGGTTGGTGGGGTCAGGAAGGCGTTTCAGAAGCCTAAAGCTGGCACTAAAGACCAGGTGGTGGGAGGATAGATGGAGTATAAATGCAGAAGACTGCAAACTGTTGACGGTAATGTAGTGTGGCTGTGGTATTACGCAAGGGCCCAAAATACAGCAGAGAAACTGGAGACATAAAGACACAGTTTGCAGTATTTCTTTTTTCGTAACCCCTTAATGCCACAGGACGTAACTGTACGTCCTGGCAGGGCGGTACTTAACACAACAGGACGTACATTTACGTCCACCAGATATTGCAAGATCAGGAGAGATCCTGCACTATCCGTCAGCAGGAGCCGGCTGCCACCGACCTCCATTGTCGGGACAGCGACCCCTGCTGTAAACCCCTTCCCTGCCGCAATCTATGTAGATCGCGATATGTAAAGGGTTTACAGAGGGAGCGTGCTCCCTCTGTGGTGTCATTGGACTCTCGCAATGAAATTGCGGAGAGCCCAACAGGTTGCCATGGCAACAGGACACCAGATACAGGCATCCTGCATTGCAATTGCCCGTGATCGCTAATACAAGCGATAAGACATTGTAGGACAAAAGTCCTGCCATGCTTTATCATAGCAATCAAAGCTGCTATTGGGACAGGGACATAAAAAGTGTAAAAAAAAGCTAAACATAATGTAGAAAAAACAGAAAAATGTTAAAAAAAAAGTTTAAAAAAAAAATCTTTTTGTGCTTTTTTCCATATTAGCATAATTTTTAAAAAAAATTAAAATCCCACATATTTGGTATCGTCATATCCATAATGACACATACAATAAATTGAACATGCTTTTTATTCTGCACGGCAAAAAGCGTAAAAAAAATACCTAAAAAGCGGAAATGCTTATTTTTTTCATTTTGCCTCCCAAAAACCACAATAAAAGTGATCAAAAATGCCGTATGTACCTAAAAATGGTACCAATAAAAACTATAGCTCGTCTTGTAAAAATAAGCCCTCATAGAGCTCCGTCCATGGAAAAATAAAAAAGGTATAGGACTTTGAATTAGAAAAAAATAATAATTTCCAACACAAGGGTTTTTGGCATCAGTGGTGCATTAGGCCGCGGGGTTGACATGCCGAAGACCTTCAGTGATGAGAACCCATACTAATATTATAAATGCGATGGTAACTCTGTCTGTCTGTTACCTTTTCACGGCTAAACCACTGAATCAATTTTCATAAAATTTGGCAGGGAGGTAGCCTGTATCCTGAAGAAGGACATAGGCTACGTTTTATCCCCCAAATTTATGGCGCGCGACAAGACAGATTTATTTGGTGATGCGCAGGTGCACCTCCGCACCGTGCGCGAGGTGAAGGGGAAGAGGTGCACATCATAAGCTATGACTACACAAATAAGCAGACACATGGGGGCAGATGTCGTTGCTGCACATATGTGATTATTAAACTAGCAGGGATACCTGACGCTGCTGGGATTAAAACGTGAACAAAACACATAAACATGGATTGAGATTTTTTTTTTTTAAATCTGTTTTGCCCATAGCAACCAATCACAGCGCAGCTTTACTTTACCTCAGCAGTTTAAGAAATAAAGGCTGGGCTATACGACACAAATAGACAGATTTTGCAAGGTTTATTCTCAACTGCAACCTAATATGGGGTATGAAGAATGATTGTGTCAAAGGGCAGTTTTGGCACCAACTAATCAAACTGTAGGACAGATGAATGAAAACGTATTTGACAAGTCGAAGGAGAAATTGTAGAGTATCTGTGGGTGGATAATGTTATGGATACTGAACACCTCATACCCTGTAGAGTTCCTTAACTCTTTGGAATTGTCAGGAATGCCTTCCCATAAGCTAAGGTTAAAAGTTAGTGTTCCGATCCTATTAATGCGTAATCTTGATGTGCCAAAACTGTGCAACAGCACACGATTACAAATTACACACCTGGGGTGAAATATTGTAAGAGCCATTACTTTGACTGGAATAGCAAAAGGAGAAAGTATTTTAATTCAACACATTCCGATAATACTGATGGATTTGCCTTTTCAATCCAAAAGGCTGCAATTCCCTTTAAAAATAGTATTTTTGATGACAATGAATAAGGCTGAAGGGCAAACACTTAAGGCAGCAGGTGTACATTTAGAAAAAACATGTTTTTCTCATTGGCAACTGTATGTGGCATGCTCATGTGTATACAATGTGAGAGACAGTGACTGGCAAAGTGCTGGAGGGCAGACATGTTTCACCTAGAGTGCTCATATGTGGCTTTAGGGAGCACCTTGGGCAGAAACGTGCCAACGAGCGGCCTGGGCTCGGTGGAGGAAGCTGGCAGTTGTGTGTCACTAACATTAAGTTACTGACACGTTGTAGTTGGTAAGTGGCTCCAAGCCACATAGTCCGGGCTGGCTTTTCCTGGAGTGGTCAAAGTGAAGGGTGGGATGGCCACTCCCATGTACCAGGTGAGGCTGGTAACAGGCCTCATAAAAACCTGGGCCTGCAGGTCACAGAGACACAGGGGGCTGAGAGAGCCAGAGAGAGGGCTCAGTGGAGTCAGGAGCCAGGAGTCCGAAGCCCGGAGCCCGGCTAGCCCAGTGTGGGGCTGAGAGGCCCGAGGTTGACAGGGTGACACCCCTAACCTCCACACCAAGGAAAGGTGTATGGTGAGACCTCCAGAGGTCTGAGGACTGGACTGGCTGTGTGCCGCAAGCATTTGGTTTTGACAAGTGAGTAGACAGGGCCGGACTCTGTTTTAGTGAGCGCTCAGACAAGCAGGTGTTATTTTGTGTTGGCCTGAAGTCAAGGCCTGTTTTGTTTGTTCATGCTGCAATAAATCCAGGCAAAGCCTGGACCAAAGAACTTTGTTGCCCGGTGTCACTGTCTCTGGTCGCGGATGCCCACGCTGCTACCTATCCTAACGCTAATCCCTCACAACAGCAAAACACAGATTAAATAAAAAATACAAATTCCACGTGGACAAAGTAGCGGGTAACAAGGTAGTACAGAAGTATGCAGCAATACTAGGATTGTAAGAGCAAATTATGGTGATTGAAATCCCTTCTCACTCTGAGCAAAGTAACAGGGATGTACCCTGCACCATGCATGCTGAGGAGTTCTGAGATGTGGGTCAGGAGGGGTGCTGTCTCTACTTAAAGAGAGAACCCAGAAGGTGTGTGGACACACCTAAGGGGGGAGTGGGTCGGGAGGGGCACTGTCTCTCTCCAAGGAGAGCACCTAAAAGGGGTTTGAAGACACCTAAGCGGTAAATGAGGAAACTTATAAGGCCATGAGTAATGTAGAGATGTATGCTGTAAGTGTCAAGTTCCGGTTGAAAATATTTAACAGTAAAAGTACCATTTCCCTCTTATAGAGCGTAACTAGTTAACCAGTTCATTAAGTAAAAGTTTATTTTAATTTTAGAAAAAGTGTTGCCCCATCTCCATCTGTCATTGCCGTGCCATACTGAAGCTATGTCGCACCACCAGCCATGATGGGGAGCACTCTCCAATCCACAACAGGAGAAATGAAGGCAGTAACAAGTCCAGGCTTGAAATAGTGGTGGTCAACCACTTGGAAGTTGTAGTTCCTTCTAAGTTGTTTATAAGTGTGCACTGTAGTCCTACCCCTAGAGATCGATCTCTAGTTACGCTTGTTGTTTAAGTTCAGCAGCTGCATAACCACCATTGGCATTCTCTGTAGCTTTTGTAGGTTCCTGGAAGTGAGGTATGGCATCACTGCTTCTTTTCCCTCCAGCAGTACTGACATGTCCTCTGAAGACACTGGTGACCCACTGCTCTAAGCTCTCTTACTGAGTGTTTCTTCCTTGCCCTGAGCAGCTTCCTCTCAATTCATGTAGCTGCCTCTTTCCACCAGTAGAGTAGACTTGGGGGGCTGTGCTCACTCCTCCTGAGCTCCTCCCAAACTACCAGTCCTCTCAGAACATGCACCACAACAACCGTTTCAGCCCTACTCTGTCAGGTGACCTGAAGACTACCAATCAGAAAATTGTCCAGAGTAAAGTGATCCAGAGGTATTCTTACACAACTTGGCCAATGAAACATAACATTTTACTTTAATATTTATAAATATGTCAGCTATAATGATGACTTGTTCACGCATCTTCAAGTATCCCAACAGGTTGGCCCCCTAACAGTAGGGTAGGTGGGGGAGGGAGTGGGGTGACCACATTCTGCTATGGGACCTTCTATGCATCTTATTTTTATATATGTGTATTTTGTATTATAGCAAGCACTCAATTTTATCACTTATTTGCAGCAATTTTCAGGTTGTACTGGGAGAACATGACATAACGAAGTATGAAGGCACTGAGCAGGTCATCGATGTCTACAAGGCTATCAAGCATCCACACTTTAATACAGAGACCCTGGATAATGACATCATGCTGATCAAACTGGCCAAAAGAGCCAATTTAAGTCCTTTTGTTCAAACAGGGACATTGCCTTCAGATTGCCGGGGTACCACCTCTACCTGCATTGTCTCTGGATGGGGAAACACATCACCTACTGATGGTAAGGACAGAACTGATATAAAGCTAAAGACTGGGTTTGCTTTAGGCAATGCCTTTCCAGATAGGCGTAATAGATGGGATTTCACTAGAGATGAGCGAACGTACTCGTCCGAGCTTGATATTCGTGCGAATATTAGGGTGTTCGGGATGCTCGTTACTCGTAACGAGCACCACGCGGTGTTCCGGTTACTTTCAGTTTCCTCTCTGAGACGTTAGCGCGCTTTTCTGGCCAATTGAAAGACAGGGAAGGCATTACAACTTCCCCCTGTGACGTTCAAGCCCTATACCACCCCCCTGCTGTGAGTGGCTGGGGAGATCTGATGTCACCCGAGTATAAAAATCGGCCCCTCCCGCGGCTCGGCTCAGATGCCTTGTGAGTTAGCTGAGGGACAGTGGTATCGTGCTGGAGCTGCTGTAGGGAGAGCGTTAGGAGTTAGTGTAGGCTTCAAGAACCCCAACGGTCCTTCTCAGGGCCACATCTAATAGTGTGCAGTACTGTGTTAGCATTGTATTTTTTTTTTTTTTTCAAAATTGGATCTGCAGAGCATTGCGCCCTGCAATAGGGACAGAAGTGGTGGTTAGGCAGGGAGAGTGTTAGCAGTGAGTGTAGGCTTCAAGAACCCCAACGGTCCTTTCTAGGGCCACATCTATCCGTGTGCAGTACTGTCCAGGCTGCTGTTAGCAGTGTTGCATATTTTTTTTTCTTCTCAAAACCGGCTGTGCAGACCATTGCACCCGGCATTAATACTACAGGGATAGAATTGTGTAGGCAGGGCCAGAAGACATACATTATTCATTGAATAGACGCAGTGTGGCGTGTCCTTTGAAAAACAAGGGAAAAAATTCTATTTCGCCTGCCTCTGACAGTCCTCAGGGCTCTGGGTACGTGTGTGCTGCGTGCAGAACGTTAAAAAAAAATCAGACGCAGCCAGCTACGTTTTACTGCAGGCTTGCGCCAATTTTTTTCCTGCATGGGAAATCCCTGATCTGCTGTAGCGAATAACTTTGCATCACTGCAGTTCTCTGACACATTTGCAGGGCCACAACACAGTTATTAAACTTAGTAGTATTCATTGAATACACGCAGTGTGGCTTGTCCTTTGAAAAACAAGGGAAAAAAATTCTATTTTGGCTGCAGGCTTGCGCCAATTTCTTTCCTGGCTTGGAAATCACTGGTAATACAGCATGCTGAGGGGTAGGGGTAGGCCTAGAGGACGTGGACGCGGCCGAGGACGCGTAGGCCCAAGTGAGGGTGTGGGCACAGGCCGAGCTCCTGATCCAGGTGTGTCGCAGCCGACTGCTGCGCGATTAGGAGAGAGGCACGTTTCTGGCGTCCCCACATTCATCGCCCAATTAATGGGTCCACGCGGGAGACGGTTATTAGAAAATGAGCAGTGTGAGCAGGTCCTGTCGTGGATGGCAGAAAGTGCTTCGAGCAAGCTATCATCCACCCAGAGTTCTGCGCCGTCCAGTTCTGCAAATCCGAATCCTCTGTCTGCTGCTCCTCCTTCCTCCCAGCCTCCTCACTCCACTACAATGACACATGCTCAGGAGCGGGAAGACTCCCAGGAACTGTTCTCGGGCCCCTGCTCAGATTGGGCAGCAGTGGTTCCTCTCCCACCAGAGGAGTTTATCGTCACTGATGCACAACCATTGGAAAGTTCCCGGGGTCCGGGGGATGAGGCTGGGGACTTCTGGCAACTGTCTCAAGACCTTTCAGTGGGTGAGGAGGACGATGACGATGAGACACAGTTGTCTTGCAGTGAGGTAGTAGTAAGGGCAGTAAGTCCGAGGGAGGAGCACACAGAGGATTCGGAGGAAGAGCAGCAGGACGATGAGGTGACTGACCCCACCTGGTGTGCAACGCCTACTCAGGACAGGTCTTCAGAGGGGCAGGCAAGGGCAGCAGCAGGGCAGGTTGCAAGAGGCAGTGCGGTGGCCAGGGGTGGAGGCAGGGCCAGACCGAATAATCCACCAACTGTTTCCCAAAGCGCACCCTCGCGCCATGCCACCCTGCAGAGGCCGAGGTGCTCTAAGGTCTGGCAGTTTTTCACAGAGACGCCTGACGACCGACAAACAGTGGTGTGCAACCTTTGTCGCGCCAAGATCAGCCGGGGAGCCACCACCAACAGCCTCACGACCACCACCATGCGCAGACATATGATGGCCAAGCACCCCACAAGGTGGGACGAAGGCCGTTCAGCGCCTCCAGTTTGCACCCCTGCCTCTCCCCCTGTGCCCCAACCTGCCACTGAGATCCAAACCCCCCTCTCAGGACACAGGCACTACCGTCTCCTGGCCTGCACCCACACCCTCACCTCCGCTGTCCTCGGCCCCATCCACCAATGTCTCGCACCGCACAGTCCAGCCGTCGCTAGCGCAAGTGTTGGAGCACAAGCGCAAGTAGACCGCCACGCCCCCGCACGCTCAATCGTTAACCATCCACATAGCCAAATTTATCAGCCTTGAGATGCTGCCGTATAGGGTTGTGGAAATGGAGGCTTTCAAAGCTATGATGGCGGCGGCGGCCCCGCGCTACTCAGTTCCCAGTCGCCACTACTTTTCCCGATGTGCCGTCCCAGCCCTGCACGACCACGTCTCCCGCAACATTGTACGCGCCCTCACCAATGCGGTTAGTGGCAAGGTCCACTTAACTACGGACACGTGGACAAGCACAGGCGGGCAGGGCCACTACATCTCCCTGACGGCACATTGGGTGAATTTAGTGGAGGCTGGGACAGAGTCAGAGCCTGGGACCGCTCACGTCCTACCCACCCCCCGAATTGCGGGCCCCAGCTCGGTGGTGGTATGTTCGGCGGTGTATGCTTCCTCCACTAAAGCACCCTCCTCCTCCTCCTCCTCCTCAACCTCTGTCTCGCAATCTAGATGTGTCAGCAGCAGCAGGACGTCGCCAGCAGTCGGTGTCGCGCGGCGTGGCAGCACAGCGGTGGGCAAGCGTCAGCAGGCCGTGCTGAAACTACTCAGCTTAGGAGATAGGAGGCACACGGCCCACGAACTGCTGCAGGGTCTGACACAGCAGACCGACCGTTGGCTTGCGCCGCTGAGCCTCCAACCGGGCATGGTCGTGTGTGACAACGGCCGTAACCTGGTGGCGGCTCTGCAGCTCGGCAGCCTCACGCACGTGCCATGCCTCGCCCACGTCTTTAATTTGGTGGTTCAGCGCTTTCTGAAAAGCTACCCACGCTTGTCAGACCTGCTCGTAAAGGTGCACCGGCTCTGCGCACATTTCCGCAAGTCCCACACGGACGCTGCCACCCTGCCACCCTGCAACATCGCTTTAATCTGCCAGTGCACCGACTGCTGTGCGACGTGCCCACACGGTGGAACTCTACGCTCCACATGTTGGCTAGGCTCTATGAGCAGCGTAGAGCTATAGTGGAATACCAACTCCAACATGGGCGGCGCAGTGGGAGTCAGCCTCCTCAATTCTTTTCAGAAGAGTGGGCCTGGTTGGCAGACATCTGCCAGGTCCTTCGAAACTTTGAGCAGTCTACCCAGGTGGTGAGCGGCGATGCTGCAATCATTAGCGTCACCATTCCTCTGCTATGCATCTTGAGAACTTCCCTGCAAACCATAAAGGCAGCCGCTTTGCGCTCGGAAACAGAGCCGGGGGAAGACAGTATGTCGCTGGATAGTCAGAGCACCCTCCTGTCTATATTTAAGCGCGTTCAGGAGGAGGAGGAGGAGCATGAGGAGGATGAGGAGGAGGAGGAAGAGACAGCTTGGCCCACTGCTGACGGTACCCATGCTGCTTGCCTGTCATCATTTCAGCGTGTATGGCCTGAGGAGGAGGAGGAGGAGGATCCTGAAAGTGATCTTCCTAGTGCGGACAGCCATGTGTTGCGTACAGGTACCCTGGCACACATGGCTGACTTCATGTTAGGATGCCTTTCTCGTGACCCTCGCGTTACACGCATTCTGGCCACTACGGATTACTGGGTGTACACACTGCTCGACCCATGCTATAAGGAGAACCTTCCCACTCTCATTCCCGAAGAGGAAAGGGGTTCGAGAGTGTTGCTATACCACAGGACCCTGGCGGACAAGCTAGTGGCAGAAGGCGCAGTTCCGAGGGCCAGGTAGCAGGGGAGGTGCGGAGATCGAGCAGCATGTACAGCCCAGGCAGTGCAACAGTCTTTAAGGGCCTGGACAGCTTTATGGCTCCCCACCAAGACTGTGTCACCGCTCCCCAGTCAAGGCTGAGTCGGCGGGAGCACTGTAAAAGGATGGTGAGGGAGTACGTAGCCGATCGCACGACCGTCCTCTGTGACGCCTCTGCCATCTACAACTACTGGGTGTGGAAGCTGGACACGTGGCCTGAACTAGCGCTGTATGCCCTGGAGGTGCTTGCTTATCCTGCGGCTAGCGTCTTGTCGGAAAGGGTGTTTAGTGCGGCTGGGGGAATCATCACAGATAAGCGTACCCGCCTGTCAACCGACAGTGCCGACAGGCTAACACTCATCAAGATGAACAAAGCCTGGATTTCCCCAGACTTCTCTTCTCCACCAGCGGACAGCAGCGATACGTAAGCAATACGTAGACTGCACCCGCGGATGGAAGCTACGTTCTCTCTCACCATCCAAAACGGGGACATTTCTGCTTCATCAATCTGTGTCTAATATTCCTCCTCCTCCTCCTGCTCCTCCTCCTGAAACCTCCCGTAATCACGCTGAACGGGCAATTTTTCTTAGGGCCACACGGCTCACTCATCTAATTTTTCTAAACAATTTTTATATGTTTCAATGCTCTTAAAAAGCGTTGAAACTTTAACTTCAACCAATTTTTAGTTAAACTGGGCTGCCTCCAGGCCTAGTTACCACTTAAGCCACATTAACCAAAGCGATTAATGGGTTTCACCTGCCATCTTGGTTGGGCATGGCCAATTTTTACTGAGGTACATTAGTACTGTTGGTACACCAATGTTTTGGGGCCCTCACCTACAGTGTAATCATAGCAATTTGTATGTTCTTCGCCTGCACTCATAGTACAGAAGTGTGTGTGGGGTTGGCCTACACTTTAGCTACATAAATGTAACTTGGGCCTTGGCTATACTGCAGCTACTGAAATGGAACTAAGACTGCGCTCCCACTATACTGCTGCTTCGGAATTGTTCCTGGGGCCTGTGTAGGCTGCTGCAATGACTTAAATGGAACTAAGACTGCGCTCCCACTATACTGCTGCTTTGGAATTGTTACTGGGGCCTGTGTAGGCTGCTACTATTACTGAAATGGAACTAAGACTGTGCTCCCCCTATAATGCTGCTAGTGATATGTTAGTGGGGCCTGTCCTAATGCTACGGCTGAAATGTTACTAATTCTGGGCTCTGCCTATACCGCTGCTAATGGTATGTCTCTGGGGTGTGGAAACAGAGGCTTCCCAAAGACATGATGGCGGCGAGGCCATTTCCCACCAACGCTGTTACTGTTAAGGTGCATATAACCACGGACACGTGGAGAGGACACGTAGTGTCTCCAAAACATCCCCCGCCACGGCCCACTTAATCCTGGCCACATTCCGAAAACCAACAAAATAAAACCGTGCTACTAGGTCCGCAGTCACCACCACATTACCACCAACGCGGTTACTGTTAAGGTACATATTACCAGTCTGACTGGGGCATGCAGTGTTGGCCGGAGCCCACCTGCATTAAGCATGACATTACTACCTCAGCTGTGTTGGGCAATGCAATGGGATATTTTTGTGTATCGCCGGTGGGTTCCAGGGAGCCACCCATGCTGTAGGTGCACACGGAGTTTAACCTACATGTGTCCACTTGTAAAGAACCCCAGTCTGACTGGGACATGCAGTGTGGGCCGAAGCCCACCTGCATTAAGCACGACATTACTACCTCAGCTGTGTTGGGCAATGCAATGGGATATTTTTGTGTACCGCCGGTGGGTTCCAGGGAGCCACCCATGCTGTCGGTCGACAGGGACTTCACAATAGGGAGTTGTACCTGCCTGTGTCTATGAATTAAAAAGCCCGGTCTGACTGGGGCATGCAGAGACACCTTGACAGAATGAATAGTGGGTGGCACATAGGTTCCCCATTGCTATGCCCACGTGTGCAGCTCCTGATGGTGGTGGCACAGGATTCTATTTCTCATTGCTTCTGTACAGCATTGTGGGCCATCGCCCCGCCCCTTTTAAAGAGGGTCGCTGCCTAGCCGTGCCAACCCTCTGCAGTGTGTGCCTGCGGTTCCTCCTCATGGCAGACGCACTCATAAATAGACATGAGGGTGGTGTGGCATGAGGGCAGCTGAAGGCTGCGCAGGGACACTTTGGTGTGCGCTGTGGGGGGGAGGGGGGGGGGCGGTTGGGCAGCATGTAACCCAGGAGAAGTGGCAGTGGAGTGTCATGCAGGTAGTGATTGTGCTTTGTTGGAGGTAGTGTGGTGCTTAGCAAAGGTATGCCATGCTAATGAGGGCTTTTCAGAAGTAAAAGTTTTTGGGAGGGGGGGGGGGGCACTCTTGCCGCTATTGTGGCTTAATAGTGGGACCTGGGAACTTGAGATGCAGCCCAACATGTAGCCCCTCGCCTGCCCTATCCGTTGCTGTGTCGTTCCCATCACTTTCTTCAATTGCCCAGATTTTCACACAAGGAAACCTTAGCGAGCATCGGCGAAATACAAAAATGCTCGGGTCGCCCATTGACTTCAATGGGGTTCGTTACTCGAAACGAACCCTCGAGCATCGCGAAAAGTTCGTCCCGAGTAACGAGCACCCAAGCATTTTGGTGCTCGCTCATCTCTAGATTTCACCATTACTACAAATGGCTGCCTCGGACAGCTGGACCATTTTTAAGGGGCATGTCAAGAAGGGATTATTGAGGGTTCACTATATGTACCATAGAGGTAGCCCATTTGTTCACACTGATAGAGGTTGACTGTACCATTATTTTATTAGATGATCAGAATTTATCCACTCTCCATAGGTCCTACAACACTACCAAACGAGTGAGGGAGGAATTACCGAAAATGGGGACAAAAAAAAAAAACATCAAGTTCTCCCGTTCCAGGTGTTTGGGGTCTGGTGGACTTTACTGAGTAGTATCTGTAATATGTTAATCTGAGTAGGTCCCATTTTAAACCCTCCTTGACATATGGAATACATGTACAGTGCACATTGGGTATCCATGTATGGAGCAGGCTCAGGAGCTCAGCCCACTCCATACATGGCATGGGCTGGCTGTCTTTATCAGCTAACACCCACCTGTAACAGTTGTAATTGGAAATACTGATCACAACTGCTAACCCTTTATATGACACTGTCAATTCTGACAATGGCATTTGGGGGTCCAGAATAGCCCCCAGCAATAAGATTGCGAGGTTCCTTCCGCATGTCCTGGCAGCTGTGAGTCTTCTCAAGGCTCCCACGGCTGGACCCCCTGTCAGAATAGGCACTTGTTATTTGAATAGCAGCAATTTATTCCGCAACACTTTCAGGTCATTTTATTTATTACCCCCCATGGTACTGATTTTACTGATCTTGGAAGGATGGAAGGCTGAGTCAACCTTAAGCCAGCTACCTGAACCAAGCGGTGATTGGACCCGCAACCTTCAGGTCGTGAGTGAGAGCTTAGGACTGCATTCTGCTGCCTTAACACTCATGAGGCCAAATAGAGTATAGAATATAATGTAAAACTGTAGCATTGTATTACACTGCCATACCCGCTGTGAGGTGGGCTGTGAGATAAGCTATGATGATGGTCATGGTGGCTATGTTGCTTTCCCTCACTAGCAGAAGATGGTGTAAAGTTGGGAAACAAAATAATTTTAGTTTTTGGCTTTTGGGTGCTACCTGCGAAGTTGGGCAGCGCAAGATGTAAGTTGTCAAGTTCGTGACGCTAGTCCACATACAGGCCGAGACTCGTGCTGGACAAAATTATAATACAAAAATGGGAAAAATAAAGCGTTTCTTTCCCCTGAAGTGTAGTGTGGTACCTCGGTGCAGATGTTCGGTGGTGGGAAGGGACTCCAGGAGGCAGAATAAATGGTGAAAACATGAACAATTTATTGCTTTAGAGAAAAGACTTTCCAGCTTCTTCATTACAATCAGAATTGCTTTATTTTGACGTAGACTTTACTTTAGGCGAATTGAATAAGTGCAGGCATGAAGTGCAGACATCCTATCTGAACACTGATGGGCTCTTTCTGTCCTCTATGCTTTGCCCTCCTGCTTTTCTCTCTTATCTGTTTCTTCTATTCTTTCAATTACAAACCTTCTCTTCTAGTGCATTGCAGTTACTTTAGGTCCTTGCTGATTCTTCTGATTCTGTCTCTCTTTTCTAGTCTTCTGAATCCTCTCTTGTACTTTAGCTCCTTTCACTCTCTCTGAGGATATTACATAACTTTAGGTACTCACATTTTCTCCTCCTTCCCACTGCAGTCTCTCAGCTCCTGCTCCTTCTTGCTAGCACTCCATCTTCCTTCTTCTATCCTAGTCTCAGCTGCTCCCCGACAACTAAATTCCTCCCCTGTCTTTTCTACCAACTTCTGACAACCAACCCGTGCATAGGATCTATCCACGAATTACAGGCAGCCTATCTCCTGGATACCGGACTAATACCTAGGTTGAGCTTTTAAAGACAACGTGTTGTTGACCAACAGTCAAATCTTAAAGAGACATTACATCAGAGTCCACATTCTATTAGGGAGTGTACAGCCCTGTACACTACAAGACAATAGCAAGCTCAACTACCCTATGGAGATTAAAAAATATAGTTTGTTTTAAATACCAAAAAAAATGAATTACTAATTTACTTTAATTACTAAAATAAAAATAATAAAAGTTTAAAACCACAATTTTCCCAGTCATTACATAAAAGTAAGTAGAAAAGTGGTATTTCAATTGGTAAGCCCAACTTATTGAAATATCACGTTATCAAATCTGCACAGTGAACACTGTAAAAAAAAAAGTGGGAAACCATATGTGGATGTAGTGGTTGGAGAAGTTTAGTTGGTGAGAGGAATACGATCGTCATGAATTGAATTCTTTCTTTTACCGCAGCCTATTATCCAGCCTCTACCCTTCAGTGCTTGGACAGCCCCATTGTCAGTTATGTTACTTGTTACTTTTACTACCCTGGAAGACTTACTGACAACATGCTGTGTGCTGGATACGTCGGTGGATTTACCCCTTGTAAGGTAATGAACCTTGCTACTATGCCTACATGTTGGGGTCTATAAACATGGGGTTATAACACCTTTAAGTCTTCCCAGTTTGGAGGTCTACTTATAGCTACTTTTCTGCTTGACCACAGGCAGTGCTTATGTTCTTAACCCCTTAAGACGCTGCCTTTTTTTTTTTTTTTTTGGTTTCTCTTCCCCACTTTTAAAAAAATCATAACTCTTTCATTTTTCCATCAGTGTAGCTGTCTGAGGGCTTGTGGTTTAATATACCATGAGGATGATATAACAAAGCAAAAGTAAAAAAATTTGCGCCCATAGAGGAGCCATACATAATCAAACCTAAAACAGCTTCAAAAAGAATTCAAGGTAGGCAAAGCAAGAAACTTACTTTGAAGGAGGGGGATATCAGAATCCCCTTCCTACTGATGGTACACCGTTCATCAGTAGCCCATTCAGGAGAATGATCCAGCAGGTTGCATCCAGAAGTTTAGAAAGTTTGAATATTTATTTGCTAAGTAAGGGGTTACAAGTGGTGGCAACGCGTTTCAAAACACAGGGGCATCCTTATCAAGCCAACTTATACCATGAGGATAATATAGTTTAAATGTGCTCCAAATGTAAAAATTAATCTCTCACCCGTTAGGTTGTTTTTTTTTTTCAAAAATGCCCTTTTCCCCCGATGTGCTTGCCTGAGTATTTTTATGGTTTACTGCTTGTTGTCATGGAGCTTGACCAATGTTTAGTGACTGTGCTTGTGTAGTTCCTTCCAAGCATATTTTTTCACCTTGAGGCTGGTATCTCAGGAGTGCACTTCTTTGAAAGGAAAGCTCCAAGCCCCCAACCTGGTCACCACTCGGCTCTGCAGTTCATTTTAATAGCATGGCTTCTGTGCATGCACAACATCACATAAACAGTTCTTCCATCCTCATGTACAATGAATGAAATAACAAGACTGAAGTGGACATGGATGGGTCAGAGGCTCGGAACATGAGGAATACTTTGCTTGGACATCTGTTGGGCAGACATGGTGGCTGGGTGATAAACTGGGGGATTATTGGACTGGGGCTGAAAATGGAGCATAGATGAGAGCACATTGAACAGCGGAAGAATGGGACAACCAAACCATGCTTATCGTAGCTAGTTTTCTACTTACGGATTAAGGGAATCCACTGGACCAACCCCCAAGGTTGATAGCAGTCCTGAAGTGGTTGGTAGCTGACTCCTCAGATAGGCGGACTGTAGACAGGAATACAGAACCAACCCAGAAACAGGAATACAAACAGAACTGGGAAGGCATAGACAGAACGCAGAACACAGGAAGGGAGACTGACCCTGCAGGGAAGATGGCAGGACCCTATCTATAAGCGGAGCGATCGCTTCGATAAAGGCAGCCCCATGCTGGAACCTCGGGCCTGATTGTCTCTGAAGGGGTAATACATGGAACAAGGTGGGGCTGGCACACAGACAGAACCAGGCGGGGCTGGCACACAGACAGAACCAGGCGGGGCTGGCACACAGACAGAACCAGGCGGGGCTGGCACTCAGACAGATGCAGGACAAGAAGTAAATGCAGATTTGAAGGAAGCCTCATACAGAAATAGACCCAGGGCAGAGAGGCAGACAGGACACAGACAATACAGGACAAGACAGAAGTCAGACTGAAAGACAGAACCCAGAGAGTGGGCAGGCAGAGCTCACACAGACAGAATGACCAGTGAGGCTGATTGTCAGAGAGTGACAAAGAACAATTCAAAGGCAACCAGGAAGTGCATCAGCTCACCTTAAATAGGGGAGTAATGCCTAATTACCCCACAGGTGAACTGAGAGGCAGAGACCTGGGTAACCCTCTCAGCGCTGGGTAACCCTCTCAGCGCTGGACAGAAGCCGAAAGGAAGGGCAGAGACCTTACACATAGACAGCCCACTTATGTGAATGATACTGTGTAATGCCTCATTTTCCCTGTGGGAGTGCTGTAGGAAGATTAAACACTTACTTGCAGATTTCTCAAACTGATAGCTGGGGGGCCTAGCGGGGGGGGGGGGGCAGTTTGTAATCAGCTTATTGTTAATGTAACCTTTTCAAAAGTAGAGATTGTCTAGAGAGAAGAACCCCTTTAAAAGGCCAGCTTCAGGCTTGTTGTCCTGCTACTCATATGTCCTTGTGTGATTTCCTGGTATATCCAAGCAGACCAGCTGAAAACATGCCTACAGTTGTCATTTATTTTCTATGGGCCTGACAGAGACAGCACTAATGTGCATGATCAAACAATTTAAAATGGAATAAGGGAGGAGGATTCAATAGGACACAGCCAGTGAACATGTAACGTGCGATGAGGTTCAAGACATTGGTCAAGCCATTTGGTGGTTGTCAGGGCACTGGTGTCACGTACCTCTAATAGACACATTTCTCTGTAAGGTGAACCATGTACCATTGATAATGGCCTCTGTCAATGGGGTATCTGGGAGTTGGCCACCTGGTAGTAAACTGAGGTATTCAATGACAACATCTAAGCCAAAACTTTAGTTTTGTTAACTCAAAGGAAATTACCAAACCACCCAGTGGTGTATAGTAACAGCCTGAATGATGACGGTGGAGGGCAACAGCAATATGTGAAGTCCTTGTACCGGAGTCCTGACTGGGTCTGCTCTGGTGATACGGGATCTGCAGACACTGTGCAGCTGTAGGGGCCACTGTGTAAGCCAAGCTGGTATGTATAACAGAACTACAGTACTGTTTCACAGACTGGAGATAACTTGTTCCAGAGCCAGCGCTTAACTTCACTCCCTTCACGCACTCTTCCTTTTCTAAATTACATCATTATGCTTAATGCTTGGAAATTGGAATTGGAATTGAGGAAAATTGGCTTACACCTATTGAGTTTTTTTTGCCTTCCTCTGTATCAATACTGGAGGGGTAATAGACTGAACTGGATGGACATGATTCTTTCAGCCTTGCACACTATGTTACTATGTTATACCTAGCCTTTTAATCTCACTGAGGGCCATTCGTAATTAACGGCCACTCCTCTCACAGACTTTTGTTGCATCACATCCCACCACCATCACCATAACCAAGATGGCTCCATTTTTAAAGTAACATCAATAGAACAATTGATAGCAAACATTAGCAGAAAGCTTAACGCTTGCAAACATATACATATCCAGTGTGAAAAACAAAGGACCTAAAATATGTAGTGCTGCTCTAGGATATTAGGAAACCATCATATCTGCAGCATTTAAAAAAATTATATCATTGGTAAAGCTACCCCATAACTAGTGAATACGACAAAGGTATTAATGATCGGCCGTGTTTTGTTTTCTAGGGTGATGAGGGTGGACCTCTTGTGTGTAAAGACGTATTGGAAGGACTTGTGTCCTGGGGAAACCGGTGTGATGTGAAAAACAGTCCCCATGTCTACACCATGGTCTGCAATTATATCCAATGGATTCGAGACACTATGAGATACAACTAGTTCTACCTAGTTGATGGAGAGCTTTATTCGACTTGGAATCTATGGATCAATAAAGTGAATGAACACAAATGAGGCTTTGTAGAATCACACAGGGTCTGGATTTTTAAACAGTTTTGCGTGATAATCTTGTTCCATAGTAAAATAAAAACATGAAATCTCTGCCTACAATGTGAATAATTGGCTCCAGTTGGAGGGACACCGAATTCATTTTTCTACCTCTTCCAGAGATGAATTTGTCTTGATATGTTTGCTTTGTTGCACCTTGTGATATTGTGCCAAATGATAAACTTGACTCTGCAAGAAGTGACAAACTAGGCTCTGCTACTTTGTACATCGGCATTAGCAACATTAAATATGTGATTGGATAATAGACATCAAATCTCAGTAGAAAAATCAGATATCAACTGTACTCCAAAGCGGCCCTCCTGTCTCAAGATACAATTCTGGCCTGAAACTGGATGGAGGCATATTACCTGCAGTAGCTAATCTCTGCTGATGTCTTTCTGATGCACTGGAGAGGGATGCCATTTTCAGGGTCCAATATAGCTGACACTATTTTCTATCTAATGCAAACTGCGTATTACTCTCTGATTAGCTGGCACTGCTCACATGAGCAGTGGTGGCCAATCAGAGAGCAGGTATAGTGAGTTGGTAGTCTAAGATTACCAATGCACTGTGAGGATTAGGTAGTGTGAAGATTGTGTCAGCTATCCTAGATAGCTGAAAACGTGACCCATAATCAGCAGTTCGGAGGGGCATCAGTAAAGAAGACCAACAGCAAGTAATATAACTGCCCCCTCCTATCCCCAGATAAAATTTTGTCCCAAAACCAGAGGGTCACTTTAAAATCAGCTCTAAGCTGTGCTGAGAACCTTTCTCGATCACTCGTTCCTCTAACTTGTCTGATTTTTCAACCAATTAATGTGTGCTCTTAAAGGGGTTGTCCAATTGTAAACTATTGATAGCCTATCCTCAGGATTAGCCATCATACAATATAGGATTGACAAGGCAACTGTTCGGTGGATTCACAACTGGCTGAGTGATTGTACTCAAAGAGTGGTCATAAATGGCTGCACATTCAAGTGGAAGAATGTATCAAGTGGGGACCACAAGGCTCTGTCCTAGGGCCAGTGTTGTTCAACATTTTTATAAATGATCTGAAAGAAAGAATTGTGAGGAAACTGATAAAATTTACAGATGACACAAAGCAAGGAGGGATATCTAACACTATGGAGAGAGTATACAAGAGAGAGGATTCAAAAAAGATCTAGAAAAGCTTGCACAGTGGGCGGCGACTAACAGAATGGTATTTAACAAGGAGAAATGCAAAGTCCTACATCTGGGCAAGAAAAATGAAAAAAGCACATACAGAATGGTAGGAATTGGGCTAAGCAGCAGCACATATGAAAAGACTTGGGTATACTAATAGATCATAGACTGAACATGAGTCAACAATGTGATGCAGCAGCAAAAAAGGCAAACACAATTCTTGGATGTATTAAGAGAAGCATAGAGTCTAGATCACGTGAGATCATTATCCTTCTCTACTTTTCCTTAGTCAGACCTCATCTGGAATACTGTGGCCAGTTCTGGGCACCCCACCTTAAAAAAGTCATAGACAAACTGGAGCAAGTTCAGAGAAGAGTTACCAAGATGGTGAGCGGTCTGCAAATCATGTCCTATAAAGAACGGTTAAAGGATCTGGGAATGTTTAGCTTGCAAAAGCTGTGCTGTTTCCTATTTATGTATAAGATTCATAGTAATTGAATGAATCTATAATGGCAAGGTCTCTTCCTCTGGCATAAAGGTCTATTTCCACAGTATAATGCTTTGAGGCACGTGTGTGACTGATGAGCCGGTGCATGCGGTGATTGATTCCTGGATGGTACCTTGCAATCTCGTCATTGGAGAACTACTCAGGAACTACTTTTGTACAATATGTCTGACTGTCGACCTATTGCAATGGATATCCAGTTATTCTGATGGAGAACAATTTTCTTGGATGAAGAGGAGATAACGCTATTCAGCATCTGATATACTCATATGAAGAATCCTCTCCTACAAGAAGGCTCCTCTCCTTTTAAGGCCCATTTACATGCAGATAATCGTTCAAAAGGTTGAGCGATTATTTAGCTTAAACTGCTAATAGACACTAATCTCCATTAGCAGCTTATCACCTTTATTTGCATGTACATGAGCCTCCTGTAGCTGTATGCAACATACACCAGGTAGTCTGTTCTCTGCATTCAGCTCCTTTGTTCTGACTTGGAGCTGCAAATTGAATACAATGTAATCAGCGCTCCCATGGAGAATACAGTGCCATGGACAGCAGACACAGCATGTGGTCTGTGTTTTCTTCTCTCCGGCTGAACGATGGATGTTATGCTCACCTAAAAATCATCGATCAGCCGAAGAGTGAAAGATAAGAGCATTTACACACAACGATTATCACTCGAACGTTGGCTTTTCAGCAATATTCGTTGCCTGTAAATGGGCTTTTAGAGTCACCTCTTGATGACACAGTACATCACAGCAAGGTCTTATTGTAAAGAAGACTACAAGACAGGGCCCCCACAAGCTCAAATAGGTTCTATGTCTACCTCTTGATGTTAATTCTACATTGTAGACTTGTGTCTATGATGTTGTTCTGAGAGAATTACCAATGATAACCAGATTACCGCATAGGTTTGCTACGTGGGGCAAATATACTACAGAGTTTGATTAGCTTGGTGGAATGGGGTCCGTGATGCACACCTCTATATTATATCCAAACAGTAACAGCCCTATAGCAGAAATTAGAAATGCAAATGGTGACTAGAAAATTTCTCAAATCCATCTGAATATTAACAAAACCATGAATATGAAGTTACAACCAGATGTTCAGTTCACCATCTTTTTTTTTAATTTGCCTAGTTCAACACATATGGCAATTTGCAGATTCTTTCCATGCTTCTTGCAGTAAGTTAAGGCCTCTTCTAAAAAAATACAACGATTTGAGGCATCAATGCTTTTAAATTGACCTTTCGCTATTTCAGGTATGATTCAACATAGAACGGAGGTCAACTTATAAAACAGCTGCGGCCGTAGGTTTTTCTCAGGATGGTAAGCAAAGATAAGACTAGGGACAGCTGTAGGAAAACAATGGAGGTTCAGTATTCCTAAATACAACTATTCATCCCTAGTATATGGATTCATAAATAAATCAGAATCTGTGAATCTAAAAATTCACTAATAGGTGATTTTCCTATTAAGGAATCTCATACAACAAGAATATAACTACTGCCATACTGCCCCCTATGTACAAACATGTAACCACTATGATAATGCTCCCTATGTACAACTACTAAATTACTGCCCTTATTAACAAGAATATAACTATTATAATACTGCCCCTATATACAAGAAAGTAACTAATATAATACTGCCCCCTATATACAAGAAAGTAACTACTATAATACTGCCCTATGTACAAGAATAGAACTACTATAATACTGCCCCTATGTACAAGAATATAACTACTATAACACTGACCCCTATGTACAAGAATATAACTACTATAATACTGCCCCGTATGTACAAGAATATAACTACTATAATACTGCAAGCTATGTACAAGATTGAAACTACTATAATACTGCCCCCTATGTACAAGAATATAACTGCTATAATACTGCTCCCTATGTACAAGAATATAACTAGCATAATACTGCCTTCTATGTACAAGAATATATCTACTATAATACTGCCCCCGATGTACAAGAATATAACTACTATAGTACTGCCCCATGTACAAGAATATCACTACTATAATACTGCCACCTATTAACAAGAATATAACTACTATTACATTGCTCCTATGTACAAGAATACTTCTACTATAACACTGCTCCCTATGTACAAAAATATAAACTACTATAATACTGCCCCTATGTACAAGAATGTAACTGCTATAATACTGCCCCCCAATGAACAAGAATATAACTACTATAATACTGCCCCCCTATGTACAAGAATATAACTACTATAATACTGCCACCTATGTACAAGAACATAACTGCTATAATACTGTTCCTATGTACAAGTACATAACTAATATAATACTTTCTTCTATGTACAAGAATATAACTACTTTAATACTGCTCCTATGTAAAAGAATATAACTACTATAATACTGCTCCTATGTACAAGAATATAACTACTATAATACTGCCTCCTATGTACAATAATATAACTACTATAATACTGCTCCCTATGTACAAGAATATAACAACTGTAATACTGCCTCCTATGTACAAGAATATAACTACTATAATACTGCCCCTATGTACAAGAATATATCTACTATAATACTGCCCCCTATGTACAAGAATATAACTACTATAATACTGCTCCTAGGTACAAGAGTATAACTACTGTAATACTGCCCACTATATACAAGAATATAACTACTATAATACTGCCCCCTATGTACAAGTATATAACTACTATAATATTGCCCCTACGTACAAGAATATAAATACTATAATACCGCCCCTATATACAAGAATATAACCACTATAATACTGCTTCCTTTGTACAAGAATATAACTACTATATTACTGCCCACTATGTACAAGAATATAACTGCTATAATACTACTTACTGTGTACAAGAATATAACTACTATAATACTTCCCCCTACGTGCAAGAATATAACTACTAGAATACTGCCTCCTATGTACAAGAATATAACTACTATAATACTGCCCCCTATGTACAAGAATATATTCTATAATACTGCTCCCTATGTACAAGAATATATTCTATAATACTGCTCCCTATGTACAAGAATATAACTACTATAGTACTACCCCCATGTACAAAAATATCAGTTCTATAATACTACTCCTATGTACAAAAATATAACTACTATAATACTGCGCCCTATGTACAAGAATATAACTACTATAATACTGCCCCCTATATACAGGAAAATAACTACTATAACACTGCTCCTATGTACAAGAATATAACTACTATAATACTGCCCCCTATGTATGAGAATATAACTACTATAATACTGCCCCCTATGTACAAGAGTATATTTACTATAATACTGCCTCCTATGTACAAGAATATAACTACTAGAATACTGCCTCCTATGTACAAGAATATTACTACTATAATACTGCCCCCTATGTACAAGAATATAACTACTATAATACTGCCCCCTATGTGCAAGAATATAACTACTATAATACTGCCCCCTATGTACAAGAATATAACTGCTATAATACTGCCCCCTATGTACAAGAATATAACTACTATAATACTGCCCCCTATGTACAAGAATATAACTACTATAATACTGTCTCCTATGTACAAGAATATAACTACTATAACACTGCTCCTATGTACAAGAATATAACTACTATAATACTGCCCCCTATGTATGAGAATATAACTACTATAATACTGCCCCCTATGTACAAGAGTATATTTACTATAATACTGCCTCCTATGTTCAAGAATATAACTACTATAATACTATCCCCTATGTACAAGAATATTACTACTATAATACTGCCCCTATGTACAAGAATGTAGCTACTATAATACTGCCCTCTATGTACAAGAATATAACTACTATAATACCGCCTCCTATGTACAAGAATATAACTACTATAATACTGCCCCTATGTACAAGAATATAGCTACTATAATACTGCCCCCTATGTACAAGAATATAGCTACTATAATGCTGCCTCCTATGTACAAGAATATAACTACTATAATACTGCCCCCTATGTACAAGAATATAACTACTATAATACTGCTCCCTATGTACAAGAATACAACTACTATAATACTGCCTCCTATATACAAGAATATAACTACTATAATACTGCCCCCTATGTACAAGAATATAACTACTATAATACTGCTCCCTATGTACAAGAATATAACTACTATAATACTGCCCCCTATGTACAAGAATATAACTACTATAATACTGCCCCCCATGTACAAGAATATAACTACTATAATTCTGCCTCCTATGTACAAGAATGTACTGTAAATAGTATAATGCTGCCTGTGTCTGAGACTGCTGCTTAGTATTTGTTTACTGAGCTGGTGCACTCATGTTCAGCACTAATATGTGCCAGGAGCATATAGCTCCATTCTCCATGTCGTGGCCCAGCTTGCTTTTGCACTAAAGTGAATGGAAACTTTGATTGCAAGACCAAACATGGCCAATGTAGAGTCAATGGAGCTGCATGGTTCCGGCACACATCAGCTCTGTGTATGAGCGCCTTGGAGAAGCAAAGAGTTGATCGGCTGCGTTTTCACATAGTCGTTCATACCACTTTACTATTGATGGCCTCTTCTGAGGATAGATCACCATTAGTTAAATGCTGGACAGCCCTTTAAATGTGCAGCTCTATATTTAGTGTGTTAAGTATGAAGTTATTGTTTGCTTACTCTGTAGGCAAAGTCTAGCTAAGCCACCTGGTCCGTATTACACAATTAGCAGTGAGCATGTGAACCAACAAGAGAGACGATAACATTACTGATAAACCAAAGTATAAAGAGACTTCTCCGAGTCATTGGAGACTCTCGTTTGATGATGAAGATCCTCGTAGTCCTGTCTCTTCTGGGCCTTGCTGGTAGGTTAACTCTTGTTATATCCTAGTTGGAAGATTTAGTTGAATCTTAAACATTTCTTAATTATATTTTGGGATTTTTGGGAATTTTCAGGCAGGTTATTTTTGGTAAATGGAAATTAGTATGAATTCAGTGTTACTATAGTAAGTCATGTAAACATTATTAGAAGGCTGTCCAACTCCCAACTTCATAAACAATTCTCTTTTTTTCAGTGGCAACCCCCTTCATCGATGATGATAAGATAGTTGGCGGTTATCCCTGCAATGTGCCCTATCAGGTGTCTCTAAATTCCGGCTATCATTTCTGTGGAGGGATCCTGATCAACGAAAGATGGGTGGTGTCTGCTGCTCATTGCTATAAATCGTAAGTTCTGTAAGGGATCAGTAGATTTCCAGTAGAGGGCAGGATGTCCGAAAGATATTCTAAAAGTTATTGAGAACTTCCCATTTCACTAAAACTTAAATTCATTGATCGAAATACTCAACCGATCCAGTCTGGGTCCAGCAGTGGTAACACCTCCATTTCCATCCCTGAGTCACGTGGTATGGAGTCTTCTCCTGCCTTCTCATTGATAGTGATGGAGGGGCTGGTCTGTTTGGCTCATATCAATAACTAAGACAGCCCCCTTCTCTGTCATGGCTGATACAGAAACAAGGAAGGGCACTGGCTTAGTTAATGAAATGAACCAAACAGCCAGCCCCTTGCAATAACATTTGCGACACTGGGATGGTGGAGGGAGCTCTATACCACCTGACCTGGTGTCGGAATAGGGCCGGAAGTGGAGGCGCTGGAAGGGACTGAATTAAGTAAGCATTTCAATCTCTGGATAACCCTGTCCAAGACTTTAAAATGATGGGCTTTCCTCAGGATAGGCAAGTATTGTATGTATGAGGCTAGACCGCCACCGATCAACAGAAAGAAAAGCCTAAGGGTATTTGTATTCTATATTCGGGTTGCTCACCAAGAAAGCTTTTTACACACACTAAACACTTTCACAGGGGCTCATTGACTCAATGTATGCCCAAAAAGTGCTTTTTTCATGTAAGTTGGGGAGTTACTGTATACAGAATTTCAACCAAATACCTCTGTCATATTGTGCAATGCACATGCAATGTGAATAGTCCTGAGAAGTCCTTTTACATGGAATGATAATTGAAAAGAATCTTTAACCGAATGTTCATTCACTCAATCATTTCCCTGTGTGAAGATGCCAGCAAGCAGATGCTAATTTGTCAGGTGATCGCATATTTCATATGGCACCAAGAATTATTGGTTGTTGATGGCATATTACCCTGTGTAAACAGTTATGTGCTGTTAAGGTTAATGGAACTGTTTGGGGACGAACGATCGCACCAGTGATCTTTTGGGGACATACAATATGGTGATTGCTCCATGTGAATGGAGCAGAAAGAGCTCTGATTGACTTGGAAAAATGGCAAATGCCACTTCTTCCTACAGAAAATTTGACAGTGTAAAAGAGGCATAAAGGGGCCTTCACATGGCCCAATGATCAGGTGAGAACATTCCTAGGAACGTTCGTTTGCCTGATCATTGGGCCAAGTGAAGGTGCCACCAATTACTCATCAGGTGATTTCATCTGACATGCATCATCCAAAATATTTGTTGTCAGCATCACATTTCTCTGTGTGACTTGGGGATACTCTGCCGATAGTAATAAAACTCTTCCGAGGACGAACAGTCGTATTAGCCATCATCGTCCGTCCCCTACAAGAGTCTGAATTGCCCTGTGCGAAGGTCAGATTGATGAGTGCCAATCTTGTTCATCAGTGTTTGACATTAGCTCAGCATTGCCATGACCAGCTCCATTCACCTCAAAGGGGTTTTTAGGAGGACCTTCCCCTAGAAGACCATTTTATTACTGCATCTTTGGGTGGTCTTCTCCAAGATGTTTTGTTGCCTATTCTAAATATTTAATTAGAAACCATACAAATTGTTGCCGTACCTTACCCAATAACAATTTCTTCTCGTTTTAGACGAATTCAATCCCGAATTGGAGAGTATAATATAAAAGTTTCAGAGGGAACAGAACAATTCATTGACTCCGAAAAGGTCATTCGACACCCGAAGTACAACTCTTATTTGATTGATAATGACATCATGTTAATCAAGCTATCAGTGCCAGCTGAGCTCAGCGATGTAGTCCAACCCATCAAGCTTCCTGAAAACTGTCCCCCTGGAAGTAGCCCATCTGCAGGGACCATGTGCCTGGTGTCTGGCTGGGGTTACACTGGACGTAAGTTACGGACTTTGCCTAGGTCTATGACTCTAAAGATGGCCATACACATAAGATAATGGCCAACTAAAATAGCGAATTTGGGCCATTTTGAACGACCATTTCTTGAAATAATAAAATGAATGATCGTTCGTGATGGACGATAGTGAACAATAGTTTGCCAAAGACATGATCTGTCTTGTTGGAAACTTTTGGCCAACCGTGGCAGAAAATTTAAGAGTATGACATTGGTGAAACTTTGGTGATGGTTTACCATACTGGACAAATTTATCTCTATTAGCCTGAGAGATATAATATCACTTGCTCCCGCGCCCATTCTTCTGGTGGCCAGTTCCTCGCTAATCATCACTTGTAGTTGTACATGCTGACACAGTGTCATGTGGCGGCTACTATAGAGCCCATGACTGGCTGCAGCAGTCATCAGGAAGTGAAGACCAGTGAGGAACTGGCCACTGAAGGATAAGCATAACTTTTTAGTTTTTTTTTCCTCTTCCCAGATAAATCTCTTTACTCTTGCTGGTGGGATCATTTGTACGAACGATCCCATTGCCGATCATTGTCGCAATGTATAAGACATATAACAATAACTCCACATTTCCTATTACTTTTCAGCTTGTACTGCGTACATTGAGGCAATGTCAGTAGCCGTCTCATTCAGGAGATTCCAAAAAGACAGACTTATGGAGTAGGATGCACTTAAAATTTCCTTTATTTCATTCGGCAATAAAAGTTTCACAAATAGACAAAGCTGTAGTCAGGGGCGTAAGTAGAGGCTCAGGGGCCCTGATGCAAAAGGTGAGCTGGGACCCCCTCTCTATCTGTATCTGTACCCGTACCCATACCTAAACCATGCTGCACAGAGACATAACTTGAAGCTTCTGGGCCCCAATGCAAAACCTGTAAAAGGGCCCCCAACTATAATGCTTTATTCATAGTACTGGACTCCCTATATGGAGAAGAGAGGCCTTATGGGCCCTCTAAGGCTCCTGGGCCCGGGTGCAACCGCATCCCCTGCATCCTCTATAGTTATGCCCCTGGCTGTAGTGTTTTCACATTATCAGTGTAGCAAAATTGTAGCGATGTTTTGAACTACAGTGTCCATTTTCAAGCTCATACGGAATAGTTTCTTGGAAACCCTACTTATACCAGATAAGTTGTAGAGTGGGGGGGTGTGGGTGGAGGGGCAATGAGAAAAGCCCCTAGAAATCCATCATGATGTGCTTTATAGGATTATCTAGGGGCGTTTCCTATCGCACCCCTCCCCTTTAGAACTTGTCCAGTACATGTAGGGTTTCCCTAAAACTTTGCCTCCATCATTAGTAGCTTGATAAAGGATGCAGTAGTCTGAAATGTCACTACAAGTTTGCTACATTGATGTTTATATGTGAGAACACTACATCTCTGTCTATACGTGGGTCCTTTATTGCCGACTAAAATAAAGCAATGCTTCAGTGCATCCTACTCCATTAGTCTTTGGTGCAAATGTCTTTTTGGAGTCTCCTGAGTTTTTGAGACCTTTTCACACTCGCACACAGCATTCAGTTTTGTATCAGCTATTCAAGTGACTGGTACGACTATTTATTAATTAGCAGCCCTCATTATCAATAAAGGGCAGGGTTGCAATTAAAGTTACATAACATCTTTCTTATGAAGCTGGAGACAAATTACACAAGATCAGCTGTTCACAGTAGGTTGTGAGCTCAGCTCCTCCTCCCTCTCCATGTACAACAGTATTAGCACGTTAGAGCATGCTCACAACACTCTCTCATAAAAGTTGAAAAGTCAAGTTTTTTGAGTTTTCTTATTTCCAAGAGATATATTCCATTTATTAGAATGTTTTTAATTTTTAGTTGTTAGCCCGGACATCCTGCAGTGTGTGGACGTTCCTATTGTATCTGAAGAAGACTGTAATAAATCCTACCCAGGGGAGATTACAGACAGCATGATCTGCTTGGGCTATCCAGAAGGTGGAAAGGACTCCTGTCAGGTGAATTTAGATTCCCATAACATAATAAAGGAATTGTGAGTGCAGCTCTGGAGTATAATACAGGTTGTAACTGAGGATCAGTACAGGATAAGTAATGTATGTACACAGTGACTCCACCAGCAGAATAGTGAGTGCAGCTCTGGGGTATAATACAGGATGTAACTCAGGATCAGTACAGGATAAGTAATGTATGTACACAGTGACTCCACTAGCAGAATAGTGAGTACAGCTCTGGGGTATAATACAAGATATAACTCAGGATCAGTACAGGATAAGTAATGTATGTACACAGTGACTCCACCAGCAGAATAGTGAGTGCAGCTCTGGGGTATAATACAGGACGTAACTGAGGATCAGTACAGGATAAGTAATGCATGTACCCAGTGACTCCACTAGCAGAATAGTGAGTACAGCTCTGGGGTATAATACAGAATATAACTCAGGATCAGTACAGGATAAGTAATGTATGTACACAGTGACTCCACCAATAGAATAGTGAGTACAGCTCTGAAGTATAATACAGGATGTAACTTAGGATCAGTATAGGATAAGTAATGTATGTACACAGTGACTCCACCAGCTGAATAGTGAGTGCAGCTCTGGAGTATAATACAGGATGTAACTCAGGATCAGTACAGGATAAGTAATGTATGTACACAGTGACTCCACCAGCAGAATAGTGAGTGCAGCTCTGGGGTATAATACAGGACGTAACTGAGGATCAGTACAGGATAAGTAATGCATGTACCCAGTGACTCCACTAGCAGAATAGTGAGTGCAGCTCTGGAGTATAATACAGGATGTAACTCTGAATCAGTACAGGATAAGTCATGTATGTACACAGTAACTCTACTAGCAGAATAGTGAGTGCAGCTCTGGAGTATAATACAGGATGTAACTCAGGATCAGTACAGGATAAGTAATGTATGTACACAGTGACTCCACCAGCAGAATAGTGAGTGCAGCGCTGGAGTATAATACAGGATAAGTGATGTATGTACACAGTGACTCTGCCAGCAGAATAGTGAGTGCAGCTCTGGAGTATAATACAGGATATAATTTAGGAACATTAGAGAATAAGTTCTGTGATCTACTAAATATTTGCTCAATTTTTTAAATCAGTTTGGATCTCTATATAAACTGTCAAATCATGAACCTATACAGCTCTAAGCCTTTTTAAATCCACTGTACTCTTAATTTTACCTCTGAGGCATATAGACTTGTTTATTGTGTTGAGCTAAATCTTACATTATTATTGGAAATTTAGTATGGAAATTTTAGATTATAAAGTCTGAACAATCTAAATAACTTCTTCCTGTCCTTCATCCTAGGGTGACTCTGGTGGCCCAGTGGTCTGCAATGGAGAAGTTCATGGAATAGTGTCCTGGGGTTATGGATGCGCACAGCCCAATTATCCCGGTGTCTATGCCAAGGTCTGCAAGTTTGTTGACTGGATTAATGAAACCATAGCTAACAACTAAAGTACAAGACAAGGAACAAGGAGACTGTGACTGTAATTTAAGATTTGGAGGTTAAGATGTTACCATATTCTCTATAATAAACTTCCGCTGATCACATGTCCCAGACTCTGAATTGTTAATATGCTGAATGTCACATTTTGCAAGTGGATAAAGATCCTTTAACCTTTTAAATTTTCCCATCAGCAAAACACAGATGAGGCACATTGTCCCAGCCCCCAGCGTTTATGTCTTGACTATATACAAATTACTGTCCCAAAAAGAGTTACAGCTATACCTATGACCAGCCTTAGCTACATGTGACCCGTATAGTCGCACAGGGCACTGCTCACCAAATATGGTATTAGTTCCAGGGGGCACAGATTGCCGAAAAACCCTATCCAAAAAATAACATATCAGCACTTCTTTTCAACCACCTAGACGTACTCTACATCATGGATTTTGATTCTTGAACAGTACTCAGTCGAACCCGTGACAGTGAGCCATGGGAATCATACAGTAGAGTAGTTGCTATCAATTAGACAGTAAGCCATCTATTAGACAGTAAATCATCTATTAGACAGTATGAGACACTATAATTGTTTCTTTTAAGCATATCCCTACTTGCAGAGACTAAATACAAAAACACAAGATCACATATATGGTATATCTGCTCTAAATGGGGTGAATGGAACAGTGATGTCATGGCTTGCTGGGCATGTCAGATCGGGACCTAGGGTAACGCCACGGCATCAACCCTGGCCCATGTGATCCACACACCGGCACATGTTCAAGTGTCTTTTCGGAGATGGATGCCAACATGAGCACTTCTTTGAGGGTGTGTGGATGGAGTGGTTGGCTTGGAGGTGTGTGTCCCAGTCGACCAATCAGAGTGTGGACATTTATTCTGGCTCCTTCTTTTATACTTCTAGTCTGTGTTACGTTCGTGTGGGCAAACAAACACCGAGCCCATATGAACATGACCAAGATACAAAGAGGAATCGACTGTTACAGTACTAGTAGTGGGCACAGGTACGCACGGCATGGGACTCCCTGACCCTCACTGTCCCTTCCTGGAGGTAGCCCCAAAGGTGGACAGGTCCAGGCCGCCAACAATGACCCTACGCTGCCTAGTGGCAGGACAGGAAGGAACCGCCGTACCTATGCAGATGACAACTTACTAGTACCGACAGGCTAGGCCGATAGGATAAACCAACACAACAGGAAAACCACAGAACACTGGCAGAGCTGGATCGAGACAAGGTAACTTTCACTGGAGCGGGACCGAAGTCAGACACACACGGAGCGGAACCAATAACAGACAAAAAGGATTTATGAAACACCCTATGCATCCTCCAAGAACTCGGTAAATCCAACTCATAAGCTAGAGGATTAATGACTCGCATTATGGCAAAGGGACCGATAAAACGCTGCACAAGCTTTACCGAGGGGAGCTTTAATTTTAAATTCCTCGTGGACAGATAAACCTTCTGACCGACCTCAAATAGCTCCGACACAGTGGACCTTTTACAACTACGTAGTTGCATACAACCACTTGCTTCCTCCAGATTCTTGTGCACACCATTCCAGACCTCCCGCAACTCACTAGTAACAACATCAACAGCGGGACAAGCTGTAGGTACTGGAATGGAAGTCAGGAACCGGGGATGCCGACCAAACATACAGAAGAAAGGTGACACCCCCGTCGCAGAACTGATACGATTATTTATGACAATTTCGGCCAAAGATAAAAACTCTACCCTCCGACTGACCCTCTCGCCCACAAAAAGACACAAGTATTGTACTAGGTCTTCATTTTTACATTCCGTTTGCCCATTCGTCTGCGGATGAAACACTGATGAGAAAGACAGGGATGTCCCCAAGTTTTTACAGAAGGCCCTCCAAAATTGGGCCACGAATTGCACCCCCCGATCTGAAACTATATTGACCGGCATTCTGTGCAATCTTATAATCTCTCTAATGAAAATCTTCACTAATTCAGTGGCAGATGGCAATTTTTTAAAAGCAACAAAATGGGCCATTTTAGAGAACCTGTCAACAACTACCAAAATGGTGAAACAACCTTGTGACAGAGGCAGGTCAGTGACAAAATCCATGGACACATGCGACCATGGACTACCAGGTACTGACAGCAGCATTAACGGTCCCTCAGGGCTCTTGCGGCGACTCTTACCACAAGTTGAACACTGATTTATGAACTCCCGGACCTCCCGTGCCATGCCGTGTCACCAGTAGAATTGGGAACATAGCCCAAGAGTCTCCTGGACCCCTGGATGCCCTGCAAAAAGCAGAGGAATGAGATTCTTCCACAAGCAACAACCGCAGAGACCTCGGTACAAATAACTTCCCTGCCAGAACCCCCTCCGGGGCTTCTTGTTGATATTTCAGAAGCTGAGCCGGAAGGTTCCGTGTCAGGGCTGCCACTGCGACACTGGGCGGGAGGATGCCTTCCGGAGGAGAGTCCTTAACCTCCGGAGTCCCGAAACTGCGGGAGAGGGCATCAGCTTTCACATTTTTATATCCTGGCAGGTACGTGACTGTAATTGAATCTTGAGAAGAAAAGCGCCCACCTGGCTTGCCGCGCATTAAGACGCTTAGCACTCTCAAGATACAGTAAGTTCTTGTGATCGGTGAAGACTGTCTCCTGGTATCAAGCCCCCTCCAGAAGATGACACCATTCTTCAAATGCCCATTTTATTGCCAACAGTTTCCTATTCCCAACATCGTAGTTGCGTTCGGCGCTACTGAATTTACGGTAAAAGAAGGAACACAGACTATACCCTGAATGGCCCCCCAATTCCTGGGAGAGGACTGCCCCCACTCCCACCTCCGAAGCGTCTACCTCCACAAAAAAGGGCTTCTGAGGGTCAGGCTGAGCAAGCACCGGTGCAGTGGAAAAAGCCCTCTTAATTTGCTCAAACGCTTCTGAAGCTTCCGGAGACCACAACGTCACATCTGCTCCTTTTCTCGTGAGATCAGTCAGCAGTTGTGCAATCACTAACAAATTTCTGATGAATTTTATGTAAAAGTTGGCAAACCCAAGAAAGCGCTGAAGAGCCTTCAAATTATCTGGTTTAGCCCATTGTGCGATTGCCACAACCTTGTCTGTCTCCATATACACATCAGTTGGGGTAATGATATACCCAAGGAATGACACACGTTTGACCCCAAATGAGCACTTCTCCAATTTAACATACAATTGGTACTCCCGTAGCCGTTCTAACACTAAATGGAGATGTCTGACATGCGTGTCCCAATCCGACGAGCACACCAAAATGTCGTCCAAATAGACAACCATAAAAACCCCTAGATAATCGTGGAAGACCGCGTTCATAAACCCCTGAAAAAACGCAGGGGCGTTGCATAACCTGAAGGATATAACCAGACACTCGAAGTGCCTCAAAGGGGTGTTGAACGCGGTCTTCCACTCGTCACCAGACTTAATACGTATAAGATTATAAGCCCCCCGAAGGTCAAGCTTGGAGAAACAGCGTGCTCCCATCACCTGATTCAACAGATCAGGGATCAGAGGGAGCGAGCACTGATTTTTTATGGTGATCTTGTTTAAAGCCCGATAGTCAACACAAGGCCGCAAAGACCCATCTTTCTTTTCAACAAAAAATAGGCCTGTTCCAGCTGATGACTTTGATGGTCTGATATGTTACTTGGCTAAAGCCTCTGAAATATAGGATTTAAGAGCCTCATGCTCCCGACCCGACAGATTAAATATGGCCCCCTTAGGGATGGGACTATCCTGGACCAGATCAATCCTACAATCCCATTCGTGGTGTGGGGGTAACACCTCAGAAAGCTTCTTAGAGAACACATCTTGAAAATCCCGTAAATAGTCTGGAATATTAAAAGTATCGGTTGAGCACAATGTAACAGGCACTAGTGGATCCTGACTAGAGATGAGCGCGCATACTCGCTAAGGACAGATACTCGAGCGAGCATCGTCCTTTTTGAGTACCTGCCCGCTCGGGAGAAAAGATTCGGGTGCGGGCGGGGGCAGCGCGGGGGAGATCTCTCTCTCCCCCCCCCTCTTCCACCTGCTCACTCCCGCAACACACCGCTCACCCCCGCAGGCACCCGAATCTTTTCTCACGAGTGGGCAGGTACTCGAAAAGGATGATACTCGCTCGAGTATCTGTCCTTAGCGAGTATGCTCACTCATCTCTAATCCTGACAGCACCCTCCCCACTGAACTAGCTCCAGAGTAGTCCAATCGAACTGAGGATTGTGCGTCCTTAGCCACGACAATCCCAGAATGAAATCTACGGACATCTTCTGACCAGAAATGAAATAACCTCTGAATGTAATGCGCCAACCATGAACCAAAGTTCTGGTGTCCTTCACTGCACTACCCCTGAGGACATAGGGGTTGCATCGATACTGGTAAAGTGGATCGGCAAACCTAACGCAGTAAAACTTGATAACAGTGGTTTTACGAACGGCAAATGGATAAGGTTTGCGGCCAACCCAGAATCAATAAAGGCCTGTCCCACCCTGTGAAAAGCCTTGTAAGACACACTACAAGGCACCAGTAATTTAGGGAGTATCTGACCTCCTAGATGACCCTCCTGATAGTCACCTAGGAGCTGAAGTTTTCCTGCTGCTTCTGTATCTGCCTTTCCTGGCAAGACGCAATGTGATGACCAGCCTTGCTGCAGTAGAAACAGAGTTGGTTTGAAACCCGGAACCGCCTCCGTTCTGCAGGACTCAAATGGTCCACTTCCATACCATCAGCTCCGTGGGTTGACAATGGGGTACAGGCTGTAGAAGTCGCCAGAGACTTAGCATCACGTTCTTGACGGTATTCTAGCTACGAACAGCTCTGACTGCGAATTCCATAGCCTGATTCAAAGTACAGGGTGATGGATGGGACAGCAATAAATCTTTTACTGCGTCAGACAGGCCTACCAAAAACAAATCTTTGAGTGGCCTCATGGTAACACCGACTGACGACACACACTCGCCATGCATACCTGTACACATAAGCAGATGTAATAGCTATCAAAGTACGAGGTATTGGTTAATATATTGGCCAAAATACTTAGGCCCGCAAGCCGCGATCAACGCTTCTCGTTGCCTTGTGGGTCCCCACACTAGCAGGACAACTAACCCCAAGCTGCAGGGAGAATGGCAGGGCCCTACCTAATAGGCAAGGCAATCGCCTCGATAGAGGCGGCCCTGCACTAGAACCTCGGGCCTGAATATCCCTTAAGGGTTAATACACAGAAACAGACTGGCACACAGAACACAAATTCCACAGCAACATACTAGGGTTCATACATATCAGATCCACAACCACATAGAACAGGACAGTTCACTCATCATGTCTAGCCACCTGCACAGACAGAACATGACACTGTTCAGACCATATACACAGAACAGCGCTATCCACACTTATTGTCTATCCACCTGCACAAGCACTGGACTAGCCCCTGTTCACACTATCCACAGAACAGGATTGTTCACTCCTCATGTCTAGCCACCTGCACAGACATACAGAACATGACACTGTTCACAGCATATACACAACAGGACTTTCTACCTAATGTCTGGCCACATGCACAGACACTGGACTAGCCCATGTTCAAACACAACACATGTACAGGCATGCAAAACCAACAAAGCCTAGAGTGAAGGGAAACCAGCTTCCTCTTGCAGAAGGAAGATATTTATCTGCAACCAGACCGGTGGTGATTGGCTAGCAGGAGAACACCCCACCCAGTCAGCTCAATCATTCCACACCTGTGGGGCTGTGCTGCTAGAAACTTATGTGGTACAACAGATCCCAGCCAGCACAACACGTACAGTCTGTAGGTGTTTCTGATCACATTGGTAGCAACTGTCCTTCATTGTCAGATAGTCATTGTCTGTTTGGCATTTTGGATATTTTGGATGTTGTGACATCTATCTTCTGACTATTATACTATTGTATTTCATCTAGTCCTTGCTTGTTTCCATCTATACCATATCCTTGGTTATTATCTGCAGTAAACATCATCCCTGTTTTCTAACTAGGGAGAGTCAGGGTTGCCCCAGGTTCCTGATGTGGGGTTGCCCTCATTGGAGCAAGTGCTCTATTTTTAAGGTAGAGTTTCATCACATTAGTAGGTCAGGGTCAGATTTCTGGGTCCCCCATTTTTTGGTTTCATTATTCATATTTTTGTTCTCTACATTAATAAATTGTGTGTATATCTGTCTTCTTTTGGACAACAAATCACAAGGTATTTCTCATCTTATTGGGATGTCAGACTTGCCTCACAGTTCCTAGAGTACCGAGATCCAAAGATGACTAGGGATTCAATGATGAAAGATTGATCACTAGAAGCTTGGGGAAGAAGTGATCAATAATATCTTTCTGAACTCACCTAAACTGAATTATCATAATTACCCAATTTTTAACACTTTTTTCTACTCAGAATAAATGCAAACTATGGCCAAATGAAATCCAGTCCCTAGAGGAAGTTGTCGTTTTGCAGCAAAACTCGGCATGCAGTTAAATCTCAGGCAGATATGTAAATGATGAGAGTTGTGATTAGATGGATGGTCTTGTCACCTGAGGTCCTAAAAGTGGTTTCACCTTTGGCCTATAAAAAGGCTCTTAGAGGCTACCTTTGTGTGAAGGATCTCTTTTTCCACTTGTGTAGAGCTTGTTGACCACTAGACATGCCTTTACGATGCAATCAAAGAGATTTCATCCAGTTAACAAGGTTTGAGGGGGTAAATGATTGAAATACGAGAAGCTGGATGGTCATGTTGACTAATTGCCCCCCACTTGGGCCATTCTGACCAGACTATTCATTAGGTACATAAGGGAATACACACAAGGTGACCGGGTTCAGGATTCCCTCCACAGACTACTAGTAGAAAAGATTGTCTGATCCTCTGGCAAGCACAAGCAACTCTAACCAGAGGCGTATCTAAAGGATCAGGATCTGGGTGCAAAAGTACAGCTTGAGCAAACTTCCACCCCCCCCCCCCCCAGTATGTGTATCCATACCCATACCTAAACCATGCTGCATATATCTGCAAAAGAAATTCACATACATGATCGAGTTCATTGGCATAAGCTTTCCAAAAATTTCCTGGCCTGGGTGAAAATTTGTTTGTAGTCCCTTATGGCTTATTTACACGAGCATATATCGGCTGGCATTTTCACGGGCCGGCCGATATATGCTTCCATCTGAGCAGTCCCCCCCTTCCCTCCCCCTCCCTCGTTCTCTGCCTCTCTCCTCTCCTCCGAGCGGTTTGCAATGGGAGTTGGTGGGACAGGGAGGGAGCTAAGCTCCTGCACCCTCCCCGCCCCTTGTCCATAGCCAGCAATAGGAGTGGGCTGGACAGAACAGAGCTTAGCTCTGCCCCTGCCCCACCCCCTCCCATTGCAAACGCCGGAGTGGAGGAGAGAGGCATAGTTTTTGAATAAATCTAAGCAAAGCAGAAGGAAAAAATGTACGATTTTCATGTTTTTGGTAATTGTGTGACCAATCATAACTTCCGTCTCTCAGTGGAAGAGAGCTCTGCGCACCAGGAATGTCTGCAGCTTGTAATTAGGTGCCGGCTCCCTGGGTAACAGCCTTCCCCTCCCTGAATGCCACCCATAGCTGGCCCAGGGGAGGTGGCAGTAAGACAGTATATGTCGGGGTCCCACTGGCCCCCATTTGCTGAGTGTCCGGGATGTAACTGTGACCCCTAGCAATATGCTGGTGACTCCAATTGTTTTGTTCTCCATTATCTAGAGACAGGTGGCACCATTGTTACAGGCCCCTGTGTCTGTCAGAACCATTTAGTCTCATGGCTCCCATTACTTGTACTGCTTTTGATAACCATCCACTGTCACCTCCATTTTGAGTGATGCCATGGATGATGAAACTGGACTGCTATGTAGTGAAACCGGGTTGTCATCAGCAATGAATCTAGGTTTAGCTTGGGCAACGCCGTGTTCCTCTCGTGAGACCTAGGGATAAGCACTGCAATTATGAATTTTTTGAGGATCAGCACACTGCTCACATGGCTGGTGTGAGGGTCTGGGGGGCCATCACATACAACAATCAGTCAGTAGTGGTATGAGGGACAATGACAATGATATGTCCAGGGCATCCTGCAGCCACATGTGTTCCTCTCATGGCAGGGCTTCTAAGAAGCATTTTCCAGAAGGATAATGCTCGGCCGCACACACAAGGATGTTACAGGAATGCCTTTACAAAATTGACACACTTTAGTGGTCTGCCTGGCTGCCAAATTTACCAGTTAAAGATGTATAGAACCACTGGTGACACCAACTTCGACATCCTATGAGTTTGCATGATCTAGAGGCTCGGTTCAGCAAATCGGGAGCAATATGCCACAGGATACCATATGGAACGTATATGTCTCCATGCCTGCCTCTACTACATCTTGCATCCAAGCTAGAGGCAGCCCAACTAGAGCTTCCATGCCCACCCGTATCCCATTTTGCATTCAAACTAGAGGTGGCCCAACAGGGTACTAGAGCCTCCCTTTACTGGGGAAGTTTTTCGTGACAAATTATTCTTTTGCTCTGATATTGTAATCACTTACTTATATCATCATTACAATGACACATAGAAAATTTCATTCCATTCATTCATTTCATTCCATTCTGATAAAGCTCATAAAGTGTATCACATTTTCCACCCAGCACACATGTTCTAGACAGCATGTCCTTCATCACAGTTTGATAAACCATTTAGGACAGCAGGTTAGTATGGTTGCCAAGATCAACATGTTAGACGGGAGTCATGAGCCAGATACCTTGAGAAACTAACTGCTTGAAACACATTGCTATTAATGAGGTAACCGAAGGTGGAAACTTTAACTTACTGTGAAGACTGATGAAATTGCGATGAGATGAAAAAAGCATGGAAAGAAATTATGACTATGACTAATTCAGGTTACAAATTTAGTGCTAGATGGATAAAGCCAATTGTTCTCCCCAAGATGAGCCACTTCCAAGTGAAGACCCTCCAATGGTACATTTATAAACAGTAATGCGCAAGCTTATATGGTCTGGGACAAATAGCACAAGCACTGGTTGACTGATTACATTCAGGAAAAGATGGAACCTCAGCCGCAAATTGATTCTAATCTACATAGTTGGTTGGAATTAAATTTTTGCAAATGATCATGGATGATTGAAAGCCCCCAAGGTGACTCTAAGAAGAAGTTAACATCTAAAATATACGAAAAATAGACTAGAACGAGGTGAGACTAACTAATTGCTTATTATCCACAATTAAAACCAATTCCAACCTTCTGCAACATTTCCTCAAATAGATTTTTCCTGGATTTGGCCCATGAGCCTCTCTCCGTGAGAACAGACATGTGGTGGAGTGTGAAGATAAGATGGTTGAGAGGTATAAAAGGCTTCTCTGCCCCTCCAACGTCCTCACTCAGTCATCATGAAGTGTCTTCTCCTCCTCTCAATCTTAGGACTGGCTGGTGAGTAGGGAATTATCCTCTTTACGCTTTTAGGCCATTATGATATCACTTTAAGAAGGGCTACAACTAAAGTCAGAGTCTAGAATACCTAAGATTACAAAAACTCTGCATTGCTGATGATATTTCTCTGGAAACTATTTCCACCTTATACAGGACTGTAAGTCCTAATAGTGGCATATTCTTTGGAAATCCAGAGACAAAACCTCTAAATTAATTCAAATCTTGGACCAGACCTCTAAATGAACACAGACCACAGATTTAGCCCCAATATTAATTCAGACTCCAAACCCTTAAATAAGACCCTAAGATAAAATTCTGTTCAGGAACCTGAGGGGAGGATGGCCAGTTTTAGACTGAGTGTGGCCCTGGGCAAAATTGAAAGCGGGGCCCCAAATGCTGAAATGTTACGCAGTACTAACAACACAGACATATTCAGTTAATAGAGCAGGAATTTTGATGAGATCTGTAGCACTGATTTCTAGCACTTCCAGGAGCACTGTTATGATCTCAAAGGAAGTCTGTTGGCTAATTGTTGTCTATTAAACTCAACTTACCATCGCATGAGCGCCCGACAGGTCGTCCCGTGTTTAATGGGCCCTTAGAATATAGATTCACTGCATCTGCTCTCTGATTAGCCAAGGTTTCTCACGTGTTCGGTGCTGGTTAATCAGAGAGTAGCATGAAATGCTTCAGACTAACGATGCACAGTATTCACTAGATAGGCGGAAGATTGCGGCAGCCATCTTGCAAGACCAAAAACAAGGACAGAACACCAGTAGATCCGAGGGACAATGGCACAGAAAATATACAGCTGGCAATATACTGTATCTCCCCCCTCGGGTCCCTGGACAGAATTTTGTTGCAGCTCTAGAGGGTCACTTTACTTAACACCCAAGACCACATGTCTAAATTTATCAGACCCCAGTTAGGACCAAATATTTAGTCAGACAGCCGGCCAAATTCCAAAATTAAGACTCGAAACCACACCCCTAATTACAGTACTTATCATTCCTTGCTCCTAGCTTATTTTCACTGTATGGTGTTGCCTATACAGGCTCCTGATTAGTGATTAGCGAACTTTTGAAACGTTTAACTCGATCAGTTCACCAAACTTTTGCAAAATTGGTTTGAACCAGAAGTTCATGAAAACCCCTCAAGATGATGTATAACACTGTCTTAGTCATAAAGGCCCTGTATAACACCCTGAGAGTGTTGTGCAGAGCTTTTATAGCTCTTAGATAGTCTTACACACCAGTGTTCAGGAGTAGTGTTGGGTGAACTGAACCAGTAGAACTCTGTATTAGGTAGATCGTTTTGGGTTCATGACAAACCAAACCTTTAGTAAAGTTCGACCCAAAACAGGGTTCAACTGGGTCAGTTCACCCAACACTACTTCTGATGCTCACTTCTGGTTTTGGCTTTGGGCAAATTTTTATATTATTGAGCTATATTTACTGCATGTAAGAAAAGCAATCAAAATATGGATTCATATTCCAACATTTCAGGCTCCACTGACTTATATGTAGCAAATCTGTATTTATAGTAGAAACTCACCTAAAATCAAAGGTCTAACTGGACATGTGTTTGCAGGGCATTCAGCTTGTGCCCTAGGCCAGTATTTAAATACTCTTTGGGCTAGGCTTGGTGGTATTTGGGGAGCACCTCAGTATGCAGTTTGGAAGAACTATATTGATTATTGATGGTTTATGATATAATTCTAGACGTTTTTTTTTCTAAACACAGCGGCTTTCCCCTACAACGACGATGACAAGATTGTAGGAGGCTACACCTGTGAATTGAACTCTGCTCCCTATCAAGTCTCCCTGAATGCTGGTTACCACTTCTGTGGAGGATCCCTGATTAATGACCAATGGGTGGTCTCTGCTGCCCACTGCTACAAGTCGTAAGTGATATGATAAGACATACAGTCTATATTAGAATTTCCAATGATGTGACTAAACATCTTAACTTTCCTCACTCATAGACGCATCGAGGTCAGACTTGGAGAACACAACATTGAGGTTCTGGAAGGAACAGAACAGTTCATTTCAGCAGAAAAGATCATTCGTCATCCAAAATACAACTCTTATCTGCTTGATAATGACATCATGTTGATTAAACTTTCCCAGCCCGCTCTTCTCAACGCCAGAATCCAAAGTATCAGCCTGCCCACACATTGTGATGTTGCCGGAACCCAGTGCTTAATCTCCGGGTGGGGAAACACACTGAGCAGTGGAGGTGAGTACGGTCCTCTATATGGTCTTCTATTATCCAAACAGTTTAGGCTTTCCTTTTATCATGCATTCTATCTTTGGCTTCGGTCTTGTTTTTTTTCAATGTTCTCATCTTCTATGATTAGACTACTTGGTACAATGTTATGATATGATAATTGGTATGCCACTGAGGGCAGCCGGCAACTTACCTCATCTCTTCTTGTTGCGAATGCGGTCCCCACCCTTCTGCATCTGTCATTGGCAGCAGATGGCACATTCTTCTCTCTCCCAAGCTGGCTGCCTCCTTTCTCCATAGGCTGCTTGCTTGTGCCTGGCCCACTTTTTAAAGGCCACTATGTGCACCCAGCTTTTTCAGTCCCGAGCCAATCCTTATTGGTCTTGGGCTATTTAAGGTAATTTCTCACACTAGCTGGTGGCTGAGCAATCAGTCTCTATTATGTGCAAACATGGCTAGTTGTTCTAATAGTTCTCCTAGCTTTTGATCTCTACCTGTTTCACTCAGCTTTTCCCGTCTTCTCCACTCGTGACCTCGACTTGTTAATTATCCATGCTTATTCTGCCTGCTGACTTCCCTGACTCTGAGCTTGTTTCATCGTTATTAAAGTATTCCACCTGTCTTGACCATGGCTTTGTTTTGAGACTACATCTCAGTCTACAACCTCGGGTACTGCATTACAAAAACTCCTACCAGTTTGTGTCAGCTGCCTCATAACCAAGACTTTTTCTGCCATAATTGTCTGGGGTTTCGCACACTGAAGACCAGATACCGATTGGTGGGGTTAAAGGGTGAAAAATGAAGAACCCCAGGTGCAGCCCCAGATCTTTCCCAAAACAAAATCAGCAAACCACAAGCAAACCTCCTGGCGCCTAACACTTTTAACATATGCCCCGGATGCACCTCACATGCTATGCCCCTGAGGATGGCATCAAGTGATAGATAATGTAAGGTCCTCATCGTTCCAGTTCATGGAAACTGTATGGCTCCATACTAAAGAAACTATAAATACAGGCTCTGTGCCAATGTGCATCAGCATTTTTGCTGTGCTTTTAATCTGCAGCACACTATATGATTGCCAGTATGGGGTACTTAAGTGTAATTTGTATGTAGAACCACCAAGAAACACTAGGCTGGACTTTTATACTCCCTACCCTGGATGTGTGTTTATCCTCCAAATCCTCAGCCTAATTCCGCACCCCTATTCTTCATACTCTCCACTGGTTTTGGCAAGGCTAATGTTTATTTGGCCCTGTCAATAAAGTTTTATAGATTTGAACTTGAGTCAACTCACTTAAAAAGTTGTGTTAAAGAGGTTGTCTGCCCTCTTTTTCAATGGTGGCCTATCCTCTGGATAGATCATGAATAGTTGATGGATGGGGATTAGAGATGAGGGAGCATACTCGCTAAGGGCAATTACTTGAGCGAGCATTGTCCTTAGCAAGTACCTGCCCGCTCGGAAGAAAAGATTCGGGTGCCGGAGGGGGGCAGGGAGTGGTGGGAAAGAGCGGGGGGGGGGGGGGGGGCGGGAGGGACGACAGAGGGGAGATATCTCTCTCCCTCTCTCCCCCCTGCTCACTCCCGCAACTCACCACACACCCCCGCTGGCACCCGAATCTTTTCTTCTGAGTGGGCAGGTACTCACTAAGGACATTGCTCGCTCGAGTTATTGCCCTTAGCGAGTATGCTCGCTCATCTCTAATGGGGATCTGCCACTCATGACCCCCCATCCATCAGCTGATCATCTGGCCCACTGTCAGTGCAGCGGGCTGGGCATGGTCATCAGCACAGGAAGTGGGATTACTGTTTTAACTCTGATTTAAATCAATGGGAGTTCTGCACTGCTCTTCCAGGACATCGCATCCAGTCCTAACCATGAGAAAAGCAGGAAATGGAAGAGCAGTGTGGTGTTCCCATTGATTATAGTTAATGATGTAGATTGACTCACTTGTGATATTACAGACCTTATATTTTGACTGGTTCATGCTCTGCAGATCGCCTGTAAAATATACAGTGTATATGAAATAATATCCACATCACTGCTAATATCCTATTACTTATAAGATGTCTTGTCTTCTCTAGTTAACTACCCAGATCTCCTGCAGTGTCTTGATGCCCCCATCCTGTCTGACCAGGACTGTAAGGACTCCTATCCTGGACAAATCACCGACAACATGATCTGTGTTGGATTCCTAGAAGGTGGCAAGGATTCCTGCCAGGTAAGAAACAAGTCACTTTATGTATCATCTCCCATAGTGAGGCTTAATGCACATGGAAAAGGTACACGGTTCTGTTGAGGAGCATTAGGACTTCTGGTGGCACCATATGGAGCCATATTCTTCTGGAGCTTCTAGTAGACCATTCCTCTGGAATACGGCATGTGATGGAACAAGCCATGCATTGTTATTTCTCACATATTCATTCTGAAAACTGCCATATGATGCTGCATAAAATCCAAGGCATACAGAGGAGGAGATTTCAATGCCAATTGTGGATCTGTGCAGCGCTGATTTGCAATACGGCCATGTGCATGAATCCTTAAAGGTGGCCATATACATAAGATAATTTGAACATTTTGGGTGAGGATCACTTGAAAAAGTAACAGGCACAAATGTTCACAATGGCAAGCAATAGTTTACCAAAGACCCGATCTAAGGTGACCAAATTTTCCGAGGGTCAAAGCTGGACAAAGGGGTGTGGTCAGGGGAGGGGCTTATCACAACATATGATTTTACCTCCGTCATTATAAAAAGTACAGGGCCGGTTCAAAAAGAGACAGGGAGCAACTTATGTAGCATTTCTGCATCCAAAAATATGCGTCAAAATATGTAACATTGGTGCGGATTTTGACAGGAAATCAGCCACATATTTGCAGCTGATTTCACACTATGCGGCGCTCCCCCTCACCTCCGTTGACTTCCCACTGTCAGCGCTCCCCGGCTTCTGGTTACCAGTGACCCGTAGTGGCCTCACCTGACCAGCATCACCTGACCAGCGGTGCCACACACCGGACCATGCTGCAGGGAACTGGAAGCCAGGGAGCGCTGACAGCAGGACGCCGTTCAGAGGAGGTGAGGGGGGAGCGCCGCATAGTATGAAATCATCTGCGGATACTGATTTTCATTCAAAATCTGCACCAACACTACAGATTTTGACTGTTTTTAGATGGGAAATTTCCACTGCAGATATTCTGCAGCATTTCTGCCAAGTGTAAACAAGTCAACTAGAGGTATGCTCCCATGTGCAAAGTACCCTCACTAGTAATAGTGTTCCCCTATACCAACCCCAGCAATAATATTGACCCCCACAGTACCCCAGTAGTATTACTGCTCCCCTATATAAGCCCCAGCAATAACAGTGACCCCCAGAGTAACCCTAGTAGAATTATCGCTCCCCTATACCAGCCCTAGCAATACTAGTGACCCCACAATAGCCCTAACAGTATTAGTGCTCCCCTATACCAGCCTCAGCAATAACAGTGACCCCCGCCCCCCACAGTAGCCACAAAAAATAACAGGTGACCTCAGCTCTGGCCCCAGCAATAATAGTGACCCTGACAGTAGCCCCAGTAGTAATAGTGATCCTGACAGTAGCCCCAGCAGTAATAATGACGCCCGCAGCAGCGCCTCCTCCCCCTCTTTACCTTTCTTGCAGAGCCAAAGATGACAGGTGAGGGGAGGGGGGAACAAAGATCTCGGATGCACACACTTTTGCCAGCTGCAGCACCTCGAACGGTAGTCACTATAATGGTGACCCGACGTCCCGAAAGTGGGACAAATGGCTGTAGCGCTGGGGTCCTGGCGGAAAGCGGGACTATCCCGCCTAAATCGGGACGTCTGGTCACCTTACCTGATCTGTCCTGTTTGGAAAATTTCAACTGACTGTGGCTTAAATTGCAAGTGTATGACAAGATCTGTCAAAACCTCATTGAGCCTTTGGAATATTGGTCAAATTTAACATAAAAGAAAAAATACCTGCTCACTGCCACTCTTGTGCCTCCAACGGTTGGTCCCCCACTAGTCTTCATCTCCTGATGCACATTCTAATATGAGGTCATGTGATCACTGCAGTAAAGCCAGTGATTGCCTGCAGTGGCTACATGACCATCACAATGTCAACTGGAAAATGAAGACCATTGAGGAACTGTCTGCCAGAGGAACAAAAGTGGCAGGGGAGGGAGCAGGTGAGTATTACTTCTTTTATTTTATTACACTACTCTGCACCAGTTTTGTTCTCTCCATGGATAATCTTCCTTACTTTTGCTGGTGGGATCATTTGTACGAACGATCCTGTGGAAGGTCAATCGGCTGGTGGCTGATCATTGTCTGAAATGTATGGCCAGCTTAGAAATAACTGTTTCCTTACATGACCATTATGTAAAATGTAAACTAATAATGTTACATTCCATTTGATGTATACTGTACTTCTTCTAGGGTGACTCTGGTGGCCCCGTGGTTTGCAATGGAGAACTCCAAGGAGTAGTATCATGGGGAATCGGTTGTGCACTAAGTGGGTACCCTGGTGTTTATGCTAAAGTGTGCAACTACGTGTCCTGGATTGAGGAAACCATCGCCAACAATTAAACATCAGATTTGAGTAGCTGGAATGAGAAGCACAAAATATATGTAACATTCAATAAAACAATTTAAAATCTAATTTCCTATTACTTGCACATTACTCACTTCTATTCTTTTTAGATGCCAATGTTGCACCAAATCATAAGATCAAACCTGCAAAAACTCTTTATCTGCTCATTTCTCCGTAGATCTAAAATAGGCCTCATCCATGACCAACTACAGCAGGAAAAAATATATTCCATATATCAGATTTTTTTGGACTATAAGACACACCCGGTTTAGACAATAGAAAAGAAGATAAAAAATATTGCATACTAGTTAAAATTTTCCAGATAGGCTAAATTAGTGGACAGTTCACTTTAAAGTGCGCTTGAATAGCCACAGTGACTCTATTAGTAATTATGCCCCATCTCTGTGGCCCCAATAGTAATTGTGCCCCCTCCCAGTGGTACTATAGTAAGAGTACCCCTTCTCTGTGATCCCTTTAGTAACTGTGTCCCTTCTCAGTGGCCCCAGGAGTAATAGTGTCTCCCAGGTCTCCCAAAAATAAAGAGACTCTATCACCATTTTTTTGCACCCCCTATCTGAGGGCAGCATAAGGTAGTAATGTGTCTGTTGTGTGGATCTGTGCAATAGTTTTAGTAATGCATGCATAGAGGAGTGCTTAAAGTAGTCCTGGATATTCATGAGCTGCAGGCTAGCTACAGTCACCCAGTCCTCCAGCCATTGGTTGATTGTTGTCAGGTTGTGCTGCTGGGATTTGTTGTTTTATATGGGTTACCAGCAGCACAGCTTCACAGGTGTGTGTTAATTGAACTGGCTGGGTGTGGATTTCTCCAGCCAGCCAATCCCTCTGGTCTGCTGCTCATATATACCAGCCCTCTGGCTAAAGATTACTGGTTTCCCAATACCCTGGTGTTTTCTCCATTTATGGCGTCTGTGTTTCCTTGTGTGAATAGTGCAATGTTCTGTGTGTCTGTGCAGGTGGCCGGACATGAGCTATGAACAGTCCTGTTTTGTCTTCCGTGCAAATCCCTACCGTGTTGATGTGAGCTATATTCTGTCTTGCTGTGGATGGTTTGCCATCTAGGGCAAGGTAGGTTCCTAGGTTCCAGCATGGGGCCGTTCCTGTCGGGACAATCGCCCCACATGTAGGCAGGTTTCACGTGGAAGTGTAGGGATCCAGTGAAACAATGAGATGAGACAATGAGGACCCTTGAAGCGGGCTCATGGGATTAAGTGACTTGGCCAATTCACAAACTAATACCTTGCACTTTTATAGCTATTCCATCTGATTATGTATGCAGGTCCGTTTGGTGTGTGTTTTGGTTGTCAATTCAGTCCTTATGCTATGTCTGTCCATGAGTCCAGTTTACAGTTCCCTTTCCCTTAATGTTTTGGTGTGAGTTTACCGCCCTGTGTCCATTCTGAGGCATGGTGCTCTACCTCCTTGCAGACGTAACAATTGCTCTCTGCTTATTCCTTGTATAGCGAAAAAAAACTGCAGATCATTGGCTGAAGACTGGAGTGGGTGTAGCTAGCCTACAGCTCATGAATATGCAGGACTAGTTCTGTATCTGGGTGCTACTAATAAAAATGCACTTTTCTCCCAAACTACTGCCCAGATACATACAGCAGACATATCACTGTAATCAGTGTGCCTGTAGCCATAAATTGTATCCTTACAAATTGCAGATGATAAGGATGATCTCAACATGTTCTGCTTGAGATAACACTATCATTGCCTGTAATAAAGAAAAAACACTGAGAACGAATACGGTTATGGTAAAATGAAGCACACCATGACTTTGTGGTGACATTCTCTGCTAGTTTGATATATTACACACCTACCTTCCCAGTGGAAAAATCAGAGTTGAATTCAAGATTGCAACATTCAAAATGGCTGATATTTCAGTTACAGGGCCTAACAGGTTTTCCCCTTTCCCCACAGCTTTTATGCAAAATTGGATCACCGTCTGCCAATTTGTTTTCATTCTATGAGGGCGTTTCAACAATTTTAAGACACCCTTTACGCCCAAAGAATAAGATTAACGTCATTTGTATTTTTTCTCAGTGTGAACACTGCAAAAACACCGACCTCGGCATTTAAATGCCAGAATTAAGTCATCAGCAGCTATCAGCATTCAGCTACCCAAGACACAACTATGCACTCTGGGAGATGAACGGGTTAACCCTTTAAGGATGCGGCCCTTTTTGTTTTCCATTTTTGGTTTTTCCTCCCCCCTTTCAAAAAATCATAACTCTTTTACATATCCATCAATGTAGATGGCTGAGGGCTTGTTTTTGTCAGACATTTCTTTTTCTTCAATGGTACTACTTAATGTACCATATAATGTACTGAAAATTCTGCCATCTTTCGGTGCGTCCTGTTTCTATGGCGTACACACTGTAACAAAAAAGACATGCTAACTTTATTCTATAATCCCCATAACTAACCATATATTATTATTTTTATATATAGAGTAGTCCCTTCTTTTAAATTCAGTTAGTTTATTCTATGAGTACTACCCACATATGGTGTTCTATATACACTATACTGGGAAACACCTTGAGAAAACCGCATTTGCCACCCCTGATGGTCTGTTCCAATACAAAAACATGCCATTCAGATTGCACAGGCGCCGGCTACTTTTCAGAAGTTAATGGACCGGATTTTGAGGCCACATCGTAACTATTCCGCTGTAAACCTGGAAAATGTGGTCATTTACAGTGCAGATTGCGAAAGTCACCTTTGCAAAGTACAGACGGTCTTGGATGCAACAGTAGATGCGGGCCTGGCCGTAAATCTGAAAAAATGCGCTTTAGGCTTGGAGGAAGCCAAATAACTTGGCTACATCATTGGCAGAGGTGTAATCAAACCATGGGTCAATAAAATGGACACCATACAGAGTTGGCCGAGACCTTTCACTAAGAAGCAGGTCAGAGCTTTTCTGGGCATCACAAGGTATTATCATAGGTTTGTGCCAAAGTTTGCCTCCATAGCTACATCATTGACTGACTTGACTAAAGGTCGGAGGTCAGTGATGGTAATGTGGTTTCCAGAGACAGAGAAGGCCTTTCAGAACCTGAAGTCCACTTGGTGTCAACAGCCAGTGCTAATCACCCCTGACTTCACCAAAGAGTTTATAGGGCAGACAGAAACTTCTGACACGGGTACGGGTGCAGGGTTATCCCATCGATAAATGGTGAAGAACATCTAATTATATATATTTAGGTCGGAAGCTTCGCTTGCCGAGAAAAATTACACCATCGTGGAACGGGAGTGTTTAGCAGTTAAGTGGTAAATGAAAGCATTAAAATACTATCTCCTGGGTAGAAAATTTGGTTGATTTCTGACCATGCCCCCTTAACCTGGATGAAGCAAAGCAAAGCGAAAAACGCAAGGATGCCAAGATGGTTCTTGTCACTACAGAACTTTAATTTTGCCCTTGAGTGTAGACCCGGCAAGTCTCAGGGTAATGCTGATGCCTTATCTAGGGTGCTCTGCATGGTGGCTAGAGTTGGCCAGCCCTCTGGTCTGGAGAAGAGGGGGGATATGTAGACATGTACAAGGAAAAGTACTGGAAGGAGTGTACATTTCACCCAAATGCTCAGCTTGGGTGAGATAAAACTCTATCACAGATCTTCCTTCTAAGTCCCAGTGAGCTCAATTGGGTCCACTGAGATAATCACTGGGACATTAAAGACTGCAAGTTCAGGTAGTCAGAGTCTGGCGTCAGCACATCTATGCTGGTGGGCTTCTGCTGTTTGCTGACCATTGCTGCATGTTAATAGTATGATCACTGCTGTTTAGTTAGCCCCTTGACAGTCAAGTGCTTGTTTTGTTGATTGCACAATGTCTATGTGCTACCAGTAGAAACCCTGCTTCCTATAAGGCTTCTTTCACATGGGTGTTGTGAATCTCGTCTGCCCGCATTGTGACCAAAAATTGCATGAATGAGAGAAAGTCGCAACCAAGTCGCTGCAAAATCTTGTGTTTTACTTTCAGTGATAGTGATTACAGTGCAGTAACCTCCAGTTAGGAGTTATTTCCAACTAATCAAAATTAATTGGATTTATTCACTTTTGCAGTGTCACATAATTTTGTTTTTTGTCCCAATTATGCAATCAATATTGGCCTCTCCCAACTTTACCTAAGGGCTGTCATTCTGACCTGCTATGTGTGCCTTGGAGCTCAGCTCTCTTGGACAGCCTCCCTGGTGAAACCTGTTCCGTGGGTGGTGACGCCGCTGTACCACTACCTGCAAACATAGCAGCAGGTACTGATGATATAGAACGCCAGGACGGTCCAGCTTTGGTGGTTTAACCCAGGCACAGCAGGTCAGCATGTTAACCCTTTACATCTTGGTTGTGACATAGTATTAGGACATTTTCACATGGGGCAGAATTATTATAAGATTTTTCTGCCACTGTAAATTCCGCAACAAAACCCGCAAGTCTCATTGAGGATTTTGATGCAGAATTGCAGTTGATTTAAGCCATTTGAATCATGCTTCAAAATCCTCACATAGACGTGTGAAAGCTCCGTTCACACGGGACAGTTCTGTGGCAATATAAAATGCAGTAAAAAGTACATTGGCGAAGCCATGTGTGTTTGTACTATGGGATTGTTCCCAGCAAGAGAAACCAAGTAATCCTATAGATATAATACCTTTTTAAGGCTAATGCAGCGTCTGAGGCGCGGGCCCACAGAAAGCGGGGTAGAGAAAGGCCTTGTCACAGGGCTGTCCCATCTCCTCCCCTGGGGGTAGCTCGGGAACCAACTAAAGTGCTGCTGGTGGAGATCACAGGGAAAGTAACTGGAGGTTACCTGTAGTCCAGTTGTCAGTTGTAACTCCACCGTTCCGTCATTTGCAGCAGATCTCCCAGATGTAATAAAATAGTCCACACACAGGATGGATGAGAATCGGGAATGGCCGGCTCTGTCCGTTTACTGCAAACTCTTGAGCTTAAATTCCAACAAATAGTCCTGGTACAGATATAACAAGCCAAAGTGGTGCAACAGGGAGGATTCTCAGGGTATTCGGACAATCCACAGTCCAAGTTATCTGTGTGATTCCCACTCTCTCTCTCTCTACTGTTTCTTCGTCTTCTCACTATGGAGTGATTGGCTTCACTCCCAGCACTCACCAGAAGTGCAGATGATTCCTGGGTTGGTTAAGCCCAGGCTGAGCATCAGGCCATCACTCGGCCTCCTCCATGCCTACTCCCCCCTACTTAACCCTACTTCACTCCTTGCATTCTTGCAAACACACACATATATATACACACACACACACACACACACGGCACAATCACATGACTAAAAACGATACACACAAAACGTTACATTTTCCAAACAGGACAGAACATACCAGACATTAACCTTTTAAGTCCTGCAAACATTCAATACACATAAATCTGATGCATAACACAAACAAGACACTGAGAAGACAATGTCACGAGACAGACATATAACATTATGGAGGGGCCCCATTTGGGGGTCAACAGCCCAGAGTGTTCTTTGTGCGATAGATGTCTCATACTTCCTATTTACGCATGAATCCCTTAAACAATTTAACCCTCTGTTGAAAGTGTCAAAAGTTGTTATGAATTTGTACTCCCAAATCTTTCCATGGCTTTGTGATTTGCCTTTAAGGCCTCATGTCCACGGGCGGGTTGGATTCCTGCCCACAGCCAGTGAGCCCTGCGTATCTGAATTTTCCTGCCGGCAGCGTCCATGGAGATCTCTTCACTTTCGGTTTTGTTGTACTGCACATGGTCCTCATGGCTCGTTGTCCAACATGCACAGTACGTTTTTTTTTGTTTTTTTTTAAATACTCCTGCTGTCCCGTGGATCCGTGGCACGTCCGCAATGTCAGCTGTGGGTGTGTCGGGTATTGGACGGCTTTCATTGACTTCAAATCGAACCTGCCCGTGGACATTGGGTCAAAGTATAATAACTTTCATGTGTTCTATGTTGTGTCCGTGTCGAGGGTTAGTCTGCACAAACAGACTGGTCAGGGATGTTGTCCGGTTCCAAATTGACCTAGGTATCAGATTGAGCGCTCTTTTGAGAGGCAAAGCATTGACCATTACACACGGTATATGGTGAAGCAATGAACTCTGTTTATTGTCTGTATCTCTTAGTTTTTATAGCCAGTCCCCCTCGTGGCTAAACAAGGAAAAACTCGTGATTTTACATACATCTTAAACTCATGACTTTTACATACACCTTAGACTTGTGATATATGACTGAGACAAACACATCTTTAAGAAATTGCTGATAATTCTCTTTTGTGGTTAAGCCATCTCTTGCTAAATTCCAGGACACCTGCTCTTGTGAACTTCCTGATTCCACTAGGTCAGTCTGCAGGCCTGTTTCTCAATAGTCATGAGTTCTGTTACACATGAAAATATATTTGCAATGTATTCATTTAGATAAGCAACATATATTAACTCCTTCAGCCCCTTTTGGCCCCTATCATCCGTGACTACAAAAGTGCTTGGCCACAGGGAATTCTGTCTTTCTCTGTTTAATCGTGTGGCGATGAGATCTCATCCTGGCTTTCAGTTTTTGTCCTGTTTCTCTGACATAAAGGCCCCCAACAGGACATTACCTGCACAGGATCAGATATACAACATCAGATGTGGAATATGTGAATGTCCCTGGGATCTTATAGTCCTGCTGTGTGTTGGGGATCCGTATCCTGTCCACGGTCAGTACATGTGAGCAAGTCCTACAGCTCCTAACATTACAGGGATACATTCCTATTTGTGTGTCGGAGGGCTATGCACTCCTAATTATAGAGTTTCTCAAATTTGGGGGTTGCCTGTACCACAACTGAAGCAACTGAAGCAAGATATCTATTTTTTTGTCTTTTACAGCACTTTTTCTGGATTTTCAGGGAAGGGCTTATATTTAAAGCCCTTCTTTGAAATCAATTGATGGGGTGCCAGCAGGAGAATCCACTACCGCAGCTTTCATGTGTGACAGCTGCGGTAGAGAATTGAAGAATTCCTCTGCTGCATCTGTCACAGATGTGGCAGATTTAGAAGCAGGGAATTCTTTTTACTAGCAGGGATGAAGGAAACATCTGCTGCATGTGGCAGATGTGTTCTTCATCCCCGCGGGTAACATGGCAGCAGGGGACAGGTAAGTTTATATTTTATTTTTAAATTTTTATTTTTTTTTACTCATAAATTTTTGTTTTTCAGGGAAGGGCTAAGATGTAAAGTCCTTCCATGAAAAACAATGCATGGGTGCCAGCAGACCATTGTTTTCAATGGAGCAGCCGGCAGCAGCTGCGGCTCCATTGAAAACACTGCGTGCATTCACTATGGTGCATGCATGTCCTATCTTTGCAGGCATACACCTGTAAAACACAAATATGTGCACACACCATAAGGAATGAATTGGGGCTAATAGACGCGTGCTTTTGTGCGTGGGTATGCACGTACAAAATACACGATCGTCTGAAGCCACTCTGAGACAGCAGTACCACAAAGGAGAGTCAGTTTGTTAACTATTTGCTAACTGTACAGCCTGTAAACCCCTTTAACCACTGCCCATGCTACTTTTGACAGCAGTTGTAAAGGGTCTTTATTCTGATGCATGCACCTTTTAACGTTGCTACCTCATCAGTGTAGTAGCCCAGAGTTGGGGTCCCACAGCATTTCTAGTATTATGTAATGTAAATCTATGTGTATATATGTATAAATGTGTATAATTATGGGTTTATGACTTTGAATGGTCAACAATGTGTTAATGTTTGGTGTTCTCACTACCTAGTACTGTATGACTGTACACGATTCACCCTAACCTGCTCCAATACCTGTCAGTCACCCCTTGCTAGTATAGGGATTGGCTAGTTAGCCTACCTTTAGTTTAGGATTGTAGACAGTAGAGGTATAAAGGATAGAGAGTGGGTGGGGTTAGACAGTAAGGTCCTGGAGTCCATGGAGAGTAGACAGCCAGAGATGGGGAGTTACAAGGAGAACATTTTTAACAAAGTCTTCTAAAGAGAGTCTATTCCAGGCCTGGAGAAAGTCTAGTCCAGAGGAACCTAAGATAGAGACCGGGGAGGAAGAAGGCGACCATCTACTCTAGCCAGTGGTGTGGGAAGTAACATCTAAAGTGTGAGTACTATACCAAGTTCTGATGCAGAGTTGGCAGAGGAATGAAAAGGACAGAGAGGGAGAGAGAAGAGAGAGACAGAGGGAGAAGAGAAATCGAGTCAGTAATCCCAGGGTCAAGTAATAGTCAAAGCCTGGGAGGAAAAGCTGGAATCTAATGTCAGATTCCCAAGAAAAGATTCAGCAACATTTGGTGTCTGCAAGTGTAATTAAAGTCTATGACCTACTGTAGTGGCCCAGTACATGCTTTCCTGCCCCCCTCCATAATGTCATACATGTAATGTCTTGTCTTGATGCACTGTGCAAAATGTCTTGTCGTTCTGTTGTGTGTATTGCACTGCTGCAGCATGTGATGGGTTAATGACTGCAAAATATGAGCTGTCTGCCTGTGAATGCTTAAATTCTATCTTTTCACATGGTATGAGAGGGGGTATAAATGTGAGTGCTTGATAGCGGGAAAAGGTCTTCCATCTTGAGTCCTACCAAAGAGCGAATACAGAGGCACATGGGGGCACCTTCACCCCTCATGTGTTGAAGATGGAAGAAGAGGAGAGGTTTTCCCGGAATGTATGTCCTCAGTTTCAATTCTAAGTGAGCCTCAAAAAAAGAGAGAGAGAGAGTGAGCAGAGAGCAAGTCTAGTCTGTCAAGGCCTAGTGCAGAGGTATGCAATCATTTGTCTTACACACACGCGTGTTCTGAAGTCTGGGACTGCCAGTGGAGGTACTGTTCTGTCAGAGTGTCTGGAGTGACCTAACCCCTTTCCTCCTCTGAAGTGTTTCCCTTCCAGGAGCGGTACCTGACAGATAGCGTGGACAGCAGGACCAGTGTCATCCTGAGTTTCCTCCCTGACCTCAAATCCTCTGTTTTACCTGCACTAGTATAGCTTGTGAATTTATGCCTTGTACTACTAAAAAAAAGTTTCCAGTAAAGTTATTTCCAGACCCTGATCGTTCCTGGGGACCTGAGGTACTTAAACTGTCTGTGGCTCATTTATTTGCCCGCCAATGGAGGGTACCGGGATGGTGGCGTCACACGTGACAAATTCTTCTGCACCTGTTACCCTCTTTATTGGGCATCCCCATGCCAGGGGTGTCTGGAAGAGGCCTTGCATTGCCCTGGCCTTGGCTACATGTTTCCCTCTGGGAGGGAGCCTGGTAAGTGCCGCTGTGACAAGCCAACACTTTACCCTCCCAGCTCCTCAGCGTATGTCATGCGTCTGGGGTTACTCTATGAGACGCTGTATTACCTCAAGTGAATATAATGCAAACGATGTAACTACTGAGCAACCAAGGACTCTGTCTCCTTACAAATAAAAGCATATAAGTTGTTTTCACCATCTACAGTCTGATGTCTCTTCTCATCACCGACAACCTGCACTGAGGTACCACACTAACGCTTCAGGAACAAGGACTGCTGCGTCTGTTATTGTTTAGTTATCCTTTTTTTGTATTTTTAGCTTTTATCTGGAATGGGTCCCTACCCATATATGGACTGGCGTTACGACAAAGTAACATCTTACCCTATCAAATTCCGCAACTACCTATATTTATGTTTATTTTTTATTAGTTTATTTGTAGAGATGAGCGAGCGTACTCGGAAAAGCACTACTCGCTCGAGTAATGTGCTTTATCCGAGTATTGCTGTGCTCGTCCCTGAAGATTCGGGTGCCGCTGCGGCTGACAGGTGAGTCGCAGCGGGGAGCAGGGGAGAGCGGGCGGGAGAGAGGGAGAGAAAGATCTCCCCTCCGTTCCTCCCCGCTCTCCCCTGCAGCTCCCCGCCCGTGCCGGCACCCGAATCTTCAGGGACGAGCACAGCGATACTCGGATAAAGCAAATTACTCGAGCGAGTAGTGCTTTTCCGAGTACGCTCGCTCATCTCTATTTATTTGTTGTTTTTACCTCTGCTGTAGTCTGACCCCAAGACTGCCATTTAGTTTTACTACTTTGCCAGAAGAAGCAGAAAAGCCACTGTGACTACCATTTCATTTCGCCCCTCTCTACTCAGTACCTCCTACGTCTGGGTCGGTCACTGCATCAGTATGACACAGGCTTCCTGCACCAGGTGAAGCAGGTGCTCAGCTGCCGGAAGATAGCCTGGAACTTGCTCTAACAGCAAGAAACGTCTGATCCTTACTGCTTAACCCTTTACACGCCACAGTCAAAGTGACCATGACACGTAAAGGGCTGACAAAGGGAGATGGCTACCTCTGTCACCCTCCTGACCCTGCAATATGATCTTGGGGTCCGATGGGTTGCTATCTTTAAAAAAAAAAAGTGGTTTTAAGATACAAAAATAACAAAACATAAAAAAGTACATGAACTCAGTATCACTGGAGTCTTGCTGACCCCGAGAATAATGTTATCATGTTATTTACTCTGTATGCTGAACATCGTAAAAATGAAATCCAAAAAACCAATAAGTAAATAAGAGTAAATAAGTAAATAAGTAGATAAGTAAATAATGAGAGTTGTGGGGTGATTAGATGAATGGTCTTGTCACCTGAGGTCCTAAAAGTGGTTTCACCTTTGGCCTATAAAAAGGCTCTTAGGGTGAAGTCACACGAACGTATATCGGCTCGGTTTTCACGCCGAGCCGATATACGTGGTCCTCATCTGCAGGGGGGGGGGATGGAAGAGCCAGGAGCAGGAACTGAGCTCCCTCTGCCTCCTCTCCGCCCCTCTGCACTATTTGCAATGAAAGGAGGTGGGACGGGGGCAGGGCTAAGTTTCGAGAATTAGCCATGCCCCGTCCCGCCTCTTCCCATTGCAAATAGTGCAGAGGGGTGGAGAGGAGACAGAGAGGAGGAGGGAGCTTAGTTCCTGCTACTGGCTCTTCCATCCTCCCCCCTCTGCAGATGAGGACCACGTATATCGGCTCGGCGTGAAAACCGAGCCGATATACGTTCGTGTGAATGCACCCTAAAAAATAATAAAAGTTAAATACATTATCTGTACCCCAAAATGATGTGATTAAAAAAGCAACATGTAACACAAAAACAAGCCCTTATACAGGTATGTCGATGGAAAAATGTAAAAATTATGGCTCCTGGAATGCGACGATGAAGAAAACTGAGAAACTAGTTGGTCCTTAAGGTGCAAACAGGCTGCAGTACTAAGGGGTTAAAGGGCTGTCTCACGCAGGTCTTACCTGTCCTGCAGAATGTCTAGCCGAGACTCAGTGCCACGCATGCATGTAAAACCTGTCTTGAGTCAATCCCTTTATTAACCCTTTTTAAAGCGTGCATCAGAAATAGCTGTTAAGTGGTCATCAGATAAATGGATCCCGGCTCTGATATTTTTTGGACCTAAAGATTCTAAGAGATTATAAGGGGTTAATTGCGGTAGAGGTGGATGCGCTGCTCAGGTATAGAAGATGTCCAGACTTTGCGGACTTTTCCTATTGATGACCTATCCTAACTTCTCTCAAGTCTGTAGCAAAGAATTGTCAGGCTGAAGATTTAAAATCTGCAGGAAGTTAATTCTGCACAGAAGGACAAGATTAGTTATTTTGATGCAATGATTAGAATTAAAGGGGTTTAATCGTTATTTTGCTTTTTTATGTAGTGATTACGTTTTATTTACGTAGAAACAAAAACTGCTTTCGGGTGTATTCACATGAATGTATATCGGCTCGGTTTTCACGCCAAGCCGATATACGTTGTCCTCATCTGCAGGGGGGGGGAGGATGGAAGAGCCAGGAGCAGGAACTGAGCCCCCGCCCCCTCTCTGCCTCCTCTCCACCCCTCTGCACTATTTGCAATGGGGAGAGGCGGAACGGGGTGGGGCTAATTCTCAGAACTTAGCCCTGCCCCCTACCCGCCTCCTTTCATTGCAAATAGTGCAGAGGGGCGGAGAGGAGGCAGAGAGGGGGAGGGAGCTCAGTTCCTGCTCCTGGCTCTTCCATCCCCCCCCCCCCCTGCAGATGAAGACGCCGTATATCGGCTCGGCGTGAAAACCAAGCCGATATACGTTCGTGTGAATGCAGCCTTAAACAGACCGAATCCAAAGACAAGCGAGGCATTACGGTGGCCTCAGCATATACTTGGCATGTTTTAACACTATAATCTCCTGTAATGAGAGGCTTACTGCCAGAAGACAAACTCACTTTTAAGGCATTTTTGAAAATCGTTATGTGTGAACATGTGAAACCCTCTAACTCTGCAATAAACTCTACCATAAATTGGGAAACGTAAGGAAAATGACAAGCACAGAGCGTGCATGGCCATATAAAGAACTTTGCATAAACCAGTTGTCACATTGTGCTCCTTGTACCTGTACTACTATGTACTTCCAGGAGTTCACTGCTGTAGGTGTGGCTAATTTGGAGAACCAGCCAATCACCACGGGTCTGTGCACATAAGTATCAGCTAGAGGGTGCAGGTTATTAGCCATTCTCTCTCAGAACTCTGGTGATTGGAGGCATGCATGCTGTCAGGTTAGTTTGTGCTGGTCTCCCACACTCTGCCTTAAGATAATTTTGACACCTGATTCCCTTGTTTGCATGTCCTGTGGCTCCTTCACCATTACTGCTCTGTCAGGTGTGTTTCCAGACATTGGCTGCCCTTTATACTTTCATATGGGTGATTGGCTGGCGCCTTGGCCCCTGCTCCGTCGCGTGGGGGGTGATTGGCTGGCGCCTTGGCCCCTGCTCCGTCGCGTGGGGGGTGATTGGCTGGCGCCTTGGCCCCTGCTCCGTCGCGTGGGGGGTGATTGGCTGGCGCCTTGGCCCCTGCTCCGTCGCGTGGGGGGGGGGGGGGCTGATTGGCTGGCGCCTTGGCCCCTGCTCCGTCGCGTGGGGGGGGGGGGCTGATTGGCTGGCGCCTTGGCCCCTGCTCCGTCGCGTGGGGGGGGGGGGGGGGGCTGATTGGCTGGCGCCTTGGCCCCTGCTCCGTCGCGTGGGGGGGGGGGGGGGGGCTGATTGGCTGGCGCCTTGGCCCCTGCTCCGTCGCGTGGGGGGGGGGGGGGGCTGATTGGCTGGCGCCTTGGCCCCTGCTCCGTCGCGTGGGGGGGGGGGGGGGCTGATTGGCTGGCGCCTTGGCCCCTGCTCCGTCGCGTGGGGGGGGGGGGGCTGATTGGCTGGCGCCTTGGCCCCTGCTCCGTCGCGTGGGGGGGGGGGGGCTGATTGGCTGGCGCCTTGGCCCCTGCTCCGTCGCGTGGGGGGGGGGGGGGGGGCTGATTGGCTGGCGCCTTGGCCCCTGCTCCGTCGCGTGGGGGGGGGGGGGGGCTGATTGGCTGGCGCCTTGGCCCCTGCTCCGTCGCGTGGGGGGGGGGAGGGGGGCTGATTGGCTGGCGCCTTGGCCCCTGCTCCGTCGCGTGGGGGGGGGGGGGCTGATTGGCTGGCGCCTTGGCCCCTGCTCCGTCGCGTGGGGGGGGGGGGGCTGATTGGCTGGCGCCTTGGCCCCTGCTCCGTCGCGTGGGGGGGGGGGGGGGGCTGATTGGCTGGCGCCTTGGCCCCTGCTCCGTCGCGTGGGGGGGGGGGGGGGGGCTGATTGGCTGGCGCCTTGGCCCCTGCTCCGTCGCGTGGGGGGGGGGGGGGGCTGATTGGCTGGCGCCTTGGCCCCTGCTCCGTCGCGTGGGGGGGGGGGGGGCTGATTGGCTGGGCCTTGGCCCCTGCTCCGTCGCGTGGGGGGGGGGGGGGCTGATTGGCTGGCGCCTTGGCCCCTGCTCCGTCGCGTGGGGGGGGGGGGCTGATTGGCTGGCGCCTTGGCCCCTGCTCCGTCGCGTGGGGGGGGGGCTGATTGGCTGGCGCCTTGGCCCCTGCTCCGTCGCGTGGGGGGGGGGCTGATTGGCTGGCGTCTTGGCCCCTGCTCCGTCGCGTGGGGGGGGGGGGGGAGGGCTGATTGGCTGGCTGGCGCCTTAGCCCCTTGGCCCCTGCTCCATCGCGTGGGGGCTGGCTGGCGCCTTGGCCCCTGCTCCGTCGTGTGTGGGGGGGGGGGGGGGCTGATTGGCTGGCTGGCGCCTTGGCCCCTGCTCCGTCGCGTGGGGGGGGGGGGGGGGGGGGGGAAATCAGTCTGCATCTGGGATCAGTGCCAGCAGAGGAGCAGCGGCACTTCAACCAGGAGGAGGGGGTGAGTATATGGGTTTCAGCAGGGGCGTACCTAAAGGCTAAGGGGCCCGAGTGCAAAAGTCCAGCTGGGTCTCCTCCATGTGTACCTAAACCGTGCTAATTTACAAACATGATGTAGCTCCTTGGCGTAAGCCTTCTCATCAGGACTCCTTTCCTTGACTACATAAAAATCTGTTGGTAATGTCTTGGGCTGCTTTCACACGGCCGCAAAAATTGCGAGTTGCAAGACGCACAAATCGCACATGAATATGAACCCCATTCTGTTAAATGGCAGTATTATATGCCATACTGCAGGAGCAATCAAAGCATCGCATGTTAAAGTTCCCCAGGGGGACTTTAAAGTAAAGTCATAAGTTTTTTTTTTTTTTTTTTTTTACAATTAAAAAAAACTTAAAGTTTAAATTGCCCTCCTTTTGCCATATCTATTAAAAAAATCTAAATCGTAAAATACATATTTGATATCGCCGCATCCGTAAAAGTCCAATCTATCAAAGTAGTTTTCCCGCACGGTGAACGTTGTCCGGAAAAAAAAATAAAGAGTGCCAGAAATGCACTCTTAGTTACCCTGTCTGCCAGAAAAAACGCAATAAAAAGCGATCAAAGTCGTATTTACTCCAAATTGATACTATCGGAAACTACAGGACATCCCGCAAAAAATGAGCCCTTGCACAACTACGTCGACGGAAAAATAAAGTTATTGCACGCACAAAATGACCGCAGAAAATAATTGAAAAAAAAATAAATGTCTTTGAAAAAAAGACTAGTGCAGTAAGAAAAACCTATACAAGTTTGGTATCGTACTAATCGTACCGACCCATAGAATAAAGTTATGACGCTTTTGTTGCAGTTCGTGCGCCGTAGAAACAAGACGCACTGAAAGATGGTGAAATTTCGTTGTTTTTGTTTTTTTTTTTTTTTAACTCCACTTAGAACTTTTTAAAAGTTTTTCAGTACATTATATAGTGCTTTAAGGCCGGCTGCACACGGCCGTGACGGGTTCCGTCGCGGAATTCCGCGGCGGAGCCCATCATGGCGCCCCCCCGAGACCCCAATACTTCCGGAGCCTTCTGTCCCGCATGATGCTTCGGCGCGCATGCGCAATAGAACGCGTGACGCGCCGGCCGCATCATTTGACATGCCCACAGCGTCACATGATGTGCAGGCCGCGTCATGACGCAGCGGGCGGGGAAGCAGTTTCACGCTACAGCGGAAGATAGCGTGATGGATTGCTTCCATTGACTGCAATGGAAGCCGTCCGCGCATACACCCACGGCAAATAGAGCATGCCGCCAGTGAGGACGGGTGATTTAACGTAAGCATTGTGCTATTAGGTTCAATAGAACCATATAGCTGCGGGCAACGCTGCGGATTTTCGGCACGTATTATGCGGCGGAAATCCATCTGTGGGAAGGAGCCCTTAATAGCAAGATTGAAAAATACAACTTGTCCTGCACAATATAAATAAAGGAGTTGTGTGTTTTTGTTTTGTTTTTTTCCCTTGAAGGGGGGAGGAAAAAATGAAAATGGAAAAAGAAAAAATGGGCCGTGTCATTTAGGGGGTTAAAGACCACATGTGGTTTTTAAGCTGAACGCAGGTTTCTGATGTTTTTCAGTTATGTGTAAAGTATATAATTATATATGTACAGCTGGTACAACCTGGGTATACCGTATATAAGTATATACAACCTGGGTATACCGTATATAAGTCTATACATCTCCTGTATACAGTGATATCAGCCATGCTGGTGTAAGGCTGGTCTCACATCTGTGTTGGGACCTCTGGACGGAGATTCCAGCACAGATCTGGCACCAAATATGGAGTCCTTCCAGCGCTATACGGTTCTGTTTACCATTTTTGCATGGTTCTTTGCGTTACCCAGGAAACGCCACGTGGAGGTAACCATGTTTATGGTGGAGGTTTCCTTTATATAAAATGACATCAGAAAGTGAGAGAATTAGATTCCGGCTGACAGCTCCGGTAATGCACACATTGTGCATGTTGAATATAGCGGGGCCCCTAGGCCCCCTCAGCGCAAGGGTCGGGTCGCCATTGCAACCCCTGCTTCCCCTCACGGTATGCCAGTGGGTCTCAGGGTGGTGCTCTTACTACTGGGGCTGATATAGGGGATACTATTTGTAATAGTGTCCCCTATATTGGCCCCAGTAGTTAATAGCTTTACTGTTGGGGCCACTGGGGCTCACAAATTACTGTGGGGGTCACTATTACTGTTGGGACTGCTGTGGGGGTTACTATTACTGCTGTGGTATGATTACACATGGCAGAAATGCTGCAGAATGTCCTCAGCAGAAATTTCCATGACAAATTCTGCAGCATTCCTGTATTCAAAATCTGCACCCTGTCTATTTTGAAACAGCCCTGTCCTTTTTATAACAGGTAAAATCATATGTCGTGATAAGCCGCGCCCCCTGATGTGTTGTCAATTTGTGATAAAGTGAATTTTGGGTTGCAGTTTTTTCACTCTATCTCTAAAAGGTTCGTCATCACTGCCTTAGTCCCTTCTCCATTGGATGGGCATGATATCTGACTGACACCTTAGTCCCTTACATCTGTGGGTGTGGATGTTTTAACTATGTATTTTTCTGTAAATGTGTACATGCATGAGGTTCAGGGTGGGATTCCCCTGTGTCTGTAGGTAAACAATTGTGTACCTCCAATAGTAACCTACAATTTACAGCTAGAGGTACTAAGAAAAACCACAAAGAAATGCCATCATAACCTACCCAAGGATGACTGTCTGAATACCATATGCTGCATCCTTCCCTTCTGTGTTCTTGGCAACCTCCAAATTTGAGGGACTTTCACACCAATTGAGTGATTACAAAACTGTCACATTCCACAACAGTGGACTGATTAAGTATTTATTTCTCTGCTCGTCAGGTAGTATTTCAATTGCATATTATTCTCGCTATGTCTGTGCCTTTTCGTGTCTACATTTGTATTTATATATGCCCCGTCCAGACAGGTTTCATTATGCCTGAAGAAGGATCCTGAGAGGTCTGAAAGCTCGCTATAACATCATATATATTTATTAGCCATTAAAATGTATCATATGTACAGGATTACTTGGTTTCTCTTATTGAAGTGTGCAGACACCTGGTGTGAACAAGGTCTTGTTCTTATTCAGTGTCTGTAGCTGTGCAGACACCTGCTGGTATGTCCTTATCTGGTGCCTATTCCTATCTAAAGCGAGACAGGTGTTCCTTAGGTTTTTATGCGGGGCCGTTCTTATTGGGACTATGACCCTGTTTGTAGGCAGGGTTTCCCCTGTGGCTTAGTTATCTTGTTAGTGTAGGGACTCACAGGGTAATGAGGACTCTTGACGTTGGCTTGTGAGCTTATGTAATTTGTACAAAATACTAACCAATATCTCACACTTAATATACCCAGCTGCCTTGTGTTAGTATATTGGTAAGTATTTGTCTAACTGGTGTGGTGTATGGTCTGATGCCCTGCTTTCCCTGCATGTTCAGTCTGTTTGGTGTAACCTCTGTTATTCTTAGGTGATAGGATATTTGGTTTGTTAGGTGTAAATGGTGTCCGATTGTGTGTGCATACACTTCCCCTTTTGTCATAAATATACTATATTCATGTAAATTGCTGTCCATATGGCCGGCACTGAGAATAACGCTAGTACTACATGGGACAATTAAATTTGTAATGTACCATAGCTTATCAGGCTCACTCCACTCCAACTGCAATTTTTTTTTTATTTACTTAATTTACTGATAACATCTGTACAGACACTTCAGTTCACTGAGTTATCAGGTTACATGTTGACTACAGATGTTGATGGAGGGAGGAGGAGTAAGAAGACCTGGAGAGAGGCACATGCCTACAAAGATACTGTTTTTACTTCTGAGGGTGTGCTACAGATAGGTAGGGAGAGCAGGATCTCCCCTTCTCTGTGTGCTATGTATGGGAGTCATCATGACAAGAAGTCTTCTGCTCCCTCTACATCTTGCCTCTCTATAAACCTCTGGGGGCAGCTGGAATCTGCTCTGTGAAGCTGAAAATCTGTATCCTCTCTGCTGCAGGATTTAGTAGTTCATGAACATGTGGTAGAACTATCAAAGGAGGGGGAGTTGAAAGCAAGGAGTGAAGAGGAGAAAAGTAAAAAATTATGTAAATGAAACCAACTTAGCTTTTTCTCCTTGGTGTGGAAGCGGATGTAGGAAATCTTTTGTGTGTAAACCTTAGACCTATGAGAGATATGGTGGTGGGCATATCGGATCTATGGCAGTCACTAACAGATTTTATCAAGTCGATATATTCAACTTCATGGAAGGGGCAGAAAGCTTTTTTTTTTTTTTTTTTTTTCAGGGGTGTTTGTTTTTTACTCACCAAAAAGACAGCCAAGCGGGAATTCAACCATTTAATACTCAGCCATTTTTTTTTCACTGACTGACTCGACACTAATTCTCTAACTTCCCGATGTCGTACAAACTTGAAATTTGGCACAACCATTCCTTAGGTCCAAAATTGGAAAAGTAAAGGTCACAACTCGATTTATTCAATTCTAAGTGTGAAAAACTGAAAATCCACAACACATTAGATAGTTTGCCCTGTGGAGCGGTTTGATAAAATGCCTGCCCTATCGCAATATGATTTAATGCTATAGCATTACATCATACTGTAGGAGCGATTATCAAAGCATCGCTAGTTGTTGTGCCCTGTGGGGACTAATAAAAGGTGAAAATCAGAATAAAGCTTTACCAAATATTTAAAAAAAATAAAGGTTAAAGAAAAAATAACAACTTTTTCTATATTTATAATAAAAGAATCTAAAACAAAAATACATTTTTGGTATTGCTGCGTCTGTAAAACTCCAATCTATCAGTGACACATTATTTACTGCGCATGATGAACGTGGTCTGAAAAGAAAATAAAATATGCCAGAAATGCACTTTTGGTCACCCAGTCTCCCAGAAAAAAAATGCAATAAAAAGCGATCAAAGTCAGATGTATATGAAAAATGGTACCAACATAAATTACAGGATATGCCCACAAAAAATGAGCGCTCTCACAACTGTCGACAGAAAAAAATAGACTACTGCACGCAGAAAATGGCGGCAGAAAATAATTAAAAAAAATTAAATGCCTTTGAAAAAAAATAAAAAGTAATACAGCAAATTAAGGTTTTTTTTTAGCATCGTAGCAATCACACTGACCCATAAAATAAAGTTTTCATGTCGTTTTTGGTGTAGTTTGTGTGACATAGAAACAAGACACACTGAAAGATGGCGGAATGTCGTGGGGTTTTTTTCTCCATTTTACTCGACTTAGAATTTTTTTTTTAAAGTTTCAGTACATCATATGGTACATTAATTAGTACCATTGAAAAAATGCAACTCATCCCGCAAAAAAAACAAGCCCTCAGCCATTTACGTCGAGATAAATAGAGGAGTTACGATTTTTAAAAAGGGGGGGGGGGATATTGGGAAGGCCACATCATTAAGGGTTAAAAGACTGAGGCAAAGTGGAAAACTGTTCTGTGGTCAGATTAATAAAAATTTTAAATTTTTTTTTTTTTTTTGGAAACCAGACACTCCATTCTGCTTACTCTAGAGGTGAGGGGCCATCCAGCTTGATATCAGCACATAGTGCAAATGCCTGCATCTCTGATAGTATGGGGTTGCATTAATACCTATGGCATCGGCAGCTGACACATGTTGAAAGGCACTATCCATGCTTAGCAGTATATAGGGGTTTTAGAACATATGCTCCCATCCAGATAACGTCCCTTTCAGGGAAGGCCTTGTATATTTCAGTAAGACAATGCTAAACCACACTTCATCCATCAGAATAGCATGTATAGTGGCCCAGAACACCATCCTGGTCCCCTCCATAAATGTCATACATGTTTTGTCTTATGTAGATGTTCTGTGCAACCTTGTCCTGTTACATCCAGTGTGTGTTGCAGTGAGGGGACCGAGCACAGGGTGAGTGTCCAGCTCTTCGTGCCGGGCCTTAATGCAGCAAAAATGCGGTGATAGGCCACGCCACAAGCCATGCCCCCTTTTAATCATGGCCAGTGGTTTTTCGTGACAAAGGTGGCAACCCTAGGTGCTTCAGAGGGTAACAGTAATAAAATCACTGCCTGCATGTAGATGTACACTTTGTCTTGTCATGTGGTACAGGTGAGGTTATAAATGTGTGTTTGAGAGCGGCAAGAGATCCACCTTTCCTGCGACAGTGCTCACACGGAAGCACCTTCAGCTTCCATGTAGGTGAAGATGGAGGAAGAGGAGCAAAATCCTGTAGCGTTTGGAGTGGATGTGAGAGGAGTGAGTCCCGTCATCAGAGAGCCTTTCAAAAAGTTCTAAACAAGGTACCAGTTCACACTACAGGCATTTCTCTGCAGCCGTCCATAGTTAGGATCACCGCAGAGAGGTACTTCACTGGACACCCACGCATCTGCCATGCGAGGGGGTTTATTGGCTAATCCTTTTTTAATAACTGTCTGCTGAGTGAACCCTACCCACCCCCTTACTCCTTTGGACTGCTCCCAGTGCAGGAGCAGGCCATACAAATAATGTGGACTGTAGGATCGTATTCATCCCGTGTATCCTCGCTACCTCTGAGCTTTAGCCTGCTAACATTTTACAGTGAATTGTATCTGCATTACCTGTTATAAAAAGTTTATCTAAAGTTATACCAGCCCTAACTGTTCCTATAGACCCAAAGTCCTATATACAAGTCTCTGTCCATTTCTCCACCACGTAGCATACCAGTGTGTGGGAACAGTGGCGTCACGAATGATAAGTGCTACTACTCCCCATCCCATTTATTGGCAGCATTCCCTTTCATAGAGGTGTCGAAGCTGGCCTACAGTCCCACTTTGGCCTTGGCTGCATTTCATCCCTCTGGGACCAGAGCCTGGTAAGTGCTGCCATGACAAAACGGCACTCATCCCTCCCAGCTCTTCATGTTAGCCAGGTGCCCAGGGTCACCCCTCTGGAGTGTTGCGCATGGCTTCACAGACGAGTCTGGGGCTGAACCGGCCACCTGCAGTCCAGACCCTTCACTAATAGGGAACATTTGATGCATTATAAAATACAAAATCTGGCACATATGACCCAGGACTGCTGTGCAGTGAGAAACCTACATCTGACAAGAATAGGGACAACATTCCTCTCCCAAAACCACCGCTAGGTAGTTGGCGCTTGTGCAGAGCATTTAGATGGGGAAGTCACTTTCCAGCTTCTCACTCAGCGCTTTACATAAAAACGTTTTCAGTCAGCGATCCAGCAATGATTTTTATGCTGAACATGAGACCAATAAACTGTAATCAAATAGTGGCTGTGCATTTAGATGTGACAAATTTTATTAAAACAAACAAACTTGCATGATATTTGTGTGATTGTCCTGTGTAAATGACCCCTAACTCACTTCCTGGACACTGGCACCATGGTAGACCTGGCCCAACTTTTTTTTTCCCTATGAAATGGAAAAACGTCTCACTTTTTCCTTTCTGATGTGTTCTGTGATATATTGTGACTAAAATATGACAAATTTGGAACTGGCTTCGAAGTAAAAAAACATAAATTTAATCATACTGGCTTCCAGAATAAAATGGACATGTAATTTTTACCTCACCATGAACTCTACATAATCAACCCCCACCCAAAAAAGGTGCCACTGCATTTTATTCCAATTTAGGCCGGCTGTACACAGGCGTTGCGGAGTCCTGTGGCAGAGCTCTGCCGCCCGGGAGCAGGAGTTGTCGCCGAATCTCTGCAAGTCAGCCCTATCTAATAGATAGGCTGGCTGTGGAGAATCAGGGCAATTCGCAGCATGCTGTGAATTGCCCGCTGCGAGCAGAGAATAGCAATGCTATGGAAAGCGTCGGCTAGCGTGATTCGCTGACAGTTTACCGCCGGCGAATGCATGTCTGTGGACTGGGGCCTTAGAAATACTTTAAAGTTTATTTTTTGTTTTTCTTAGTACATTAAATGGTACCATTGCAAAATACAACTTGGTTCTGCAAAAAAAAAAAAACAAGCCCTTATATAATTGTAAAAAAAAAAAAATTGGGATGAACAAACTTTAACCAATAACTCTAAATTGCTCGCAATGGGAGGGGATTAAGCCAAATCCAACCTCTGCTTAATTTCTTCAAATAGATAATTTCCTGGGTTTGGCACGAGACTTGCTGCGTGAAAACTGACATTTGGCGGCATCTGAAGACAAGGTGGTTCAAGTATAAAAGGCATCTCTGTACCTCAAGTGTCCTCAATCAGTCAACATGAAGTGTCTTCTCCTCCTCTTAGTCCTGGGACTGGCTGGTGAGTAGTAGAGACTTTCACTCTTTCCTCTCTGGACATCTGTTTGCAGAGTTGCAGCTACACTATATAGTTTGCCACCTTAGGCAAGTATTTAAGAATCCTAGGAAAGCTTTGGGGTATTTACAGGGGCATCACAGTATTCAGTTTGGTAGAACTTTATTAAAAGGGGTTTTCAAAAGCTAATATACTGATCTATCATAAGGATGGGTCATAAACATCAGAAGGGTGGAGGTCCACTGCTTGGGACCCCACTGATCAGCTGTCTGAAGTGGGTGAGCTTTGCAGCAACTGCACTGCATAGCATGCACAGCTCTGTACACTTTATAGGGGCTCTGCTGAGGACATTACAGTTCAATCCTATTGACTTGATTGTGATGGGGCTACTCTTATGCCATGTGACTGATGAATGTGACATTACATGCCTAAGGGGCTGAAGCACTCACCCAATGGCCTCTTCAATCAGCTGATCAGCAGGGGTCCCCACTGATCTGCTATGATCAATTTCTTCATCCTGGAAAGACCCTTTAATGGTTTATGATATAAATCTAGATGTTTTGTTTACATACAGCGGCTTTCCCCCACAATGCAGAAAAAAGGAGCGCAGGAGGCTTGACCTGTGACACAAACTCTATTCCCTATCTAGTCTCCCTGAATGCTGGTTCCTACTCCTGCGGAGGAGCTTTGTTTAACAACCAATGGGTGGTCTCTGCTGCCCAATGCTACCAATCGTAAGTGATATAAGATATATTGTCCTTATTACAGTCTCCAATCCTGTCACTAAACCTCTCAATTCTCTTCACTCGTAGACACATCGAAGTCAAACTTGTGGAACACACCATTGGGGTTGTGGAAGGAACAGAACAGTTAATTTCAGCTGCAAAGATAATTCGTCATCCAGGATACAATTCCTTTGGACATGAGAATGACATCATGTTAATTAAACTTTCCCTACCCACTATACTCAATAACTGGGTCCAAAATATCAGCCTACCCAGTCAATGTGGTGTGACCGGTACCAAGTGCTTAGCCTCTGGTTGGGGAAACCTACTTCACAATGGAGGTAGGTATGGTCCTCTAGATTTTCTATAACCCAAAATGGTTAAGAGAACCTATGGCAAAGGTTAATCTTTGGCTTGCTTTGATTAAATGTGCTCATCTTCTATTAGACTACTTGACACAATGTTATGATTATGTCATGGGGTGACTGGTAACCACCGTTGTCTACACCTGTCAGTGGTCACCATCCCAGACCCCATGCATCTATCATTGGCAGCAGATGCCACATTCTCTTGGACCCCAGGCTGCCTATCTGACTTCCATAGGATTCTTTTGCATGCCCAATCTGCCTAAATACCCTAGCCAAGAAAAAAAATGGGTTGTTGGCAAACCTTGGTGCCCAGCACCTGGG